>NW_006795911.1:431327-522971 GCF_000442215.2 Lipotes vexillifer | reverse complement strand
ATCCTTTCTTCTGCCTCAGTTATTCTGCTATTGATTCCTTCTAGAGAATTTTTAACTTCATTTGTTGTGCTGTTCATCATTTTTTTTTTGCTCTTCGGTCCTTCTAGGTCCTCTTTAAATGTTTCTTGTATTTTTTCCATTCTATTTCCAAGATTTTGGATCATGTTTACTATCATTATTTTGAATACTTTTTCAGGTAGACTGCCTATTCCCCTTCATTTGTTTGGTCTGGTGAGGTTTTACCTTGCTCCTTCATTTGCTGCATAATTCTGTCTTCTCATTTTGTTTAACTTCCTGTGTTTGGGGTCTCCTTTTCGCAGGTTGCAGAGTTTTATTTCCCATTGTTTTTGGTGTCTGCCTTCAGTGGTTGAGGTTTGTTCAGTGGCTTGTGTAGGCTTCCTTGTGGAGGGGACTGGTGTCTATGTTCTTGTGTGTGGGACTGGATCTTGTCTTTCTGATTGCACAGTGCCACATCTGGTCGTGTTTTGGGGGGTGTCTGTGAACCTAGTATGATTTTGGGCAGCCTCTCTGCTAATGAATGGATTTATGTTCTTGTCTTGCTAGTTGTTTGGCATGGGGTGTCCAGCCCTGGAGCTTGCTGACCATTGGGTGGAGCTGGGTCTTAGTGTTGAGATAGAGCTCTCTGGGATACCCCTCACTGATTGATATTACATGGGGCTTGGAGGTCTCTGGTCATCTAATGTCCTGGACTTGGCTCTCACACCTTGGAGTGTCAGGTCTGACACCCGGCTGGAGCACCAAGACCCTGTCCTGTCAGAAGAAAAGGAGGGAAAAAAGGGAGGAAAAATAAAATAAAATAAAATAAAATAAAGCAAAATAAATAATAAATTAAAAATAATAAAATTTAAAAAATTTTAAAAATTATAAATCAATAAAAGGTAAGAGCATCCAAACTAATAAACAAATCCACCAATTATAAACAGCACTACAATCTAAACTAAGATAAACCTGAAAAACAGAAACAAATCAGTCACAGACAGCAATCCCCAAGTCTACATTTGCTGCCAAAGTCCACCCCCTAAATTTTGGGTACATTCAGATATTCCACAGATGCAGGGTTCATCAGGTTGATAGTGGGGATTTAGTCTGCTGCTCTTGAGGCTGCACAGAGAAATTTCCCTCTCTCTTCTTTGTTCACACAGCCTCCAGGGTTCAGCTTTGGTTTTGGCCCCCCTGTGTGTAGGTCACCCTTAGGCACCTGTTCCCTGCCCAGACAGGAGGAGGTTAAAGCAGTGGCTGATTAGGGGGCTCTTGCTCTCTCAGACTGGGGAGAGGGAGGGGTATGGTAGTCATAATTGGAATGCACAGTGATCCTTCAGCGACAGAGGCCAGCATGACATTGCAACAGCCTGAGGCATGCTGTGTGTTCTCCCAGGGAAGTTTTCCCTGGATCTCAGGACCCTGGCAGTGGTGTGCTGCATAGACTCCCAGGGGAGGATGTGGGTAGTGACCTCTGTTGCACACAGGATTCTTGGTGATAGTGACAGCAGTGTTAGTGTTTCATGCCTGTCTCTGGGGTCCAAGCTGATAGCCGTGACTTGTGCCCATCTCTGGAGCTTGCATAGGTGGTGCTCTGCCTTCTGTGAGCCCATGAGGAAGGAATCCCCTCTCCTCACACACCCTGAAACAATGGTCTCTTGCCTCTTTGGCAGGTCCAGACTTTTCTCTGACTCCCTCCCAACTAGTTGTGGTGCACTAGCCCCCTTCAGGCTGTCTTCACGCAGCCAACCCCAGTCCTCTCCCTGGGGTCTGACCTCCAAAGCCTGAGCCTCAGCTCCCAGCCTCCACTGCCCTGGTGGGTGAACAGATAAGTGTCTCAGACTGGTGAGGGCTGGTCGGCACTGACGCTCTGTGCAGGAATCTCCCTGCTTTGACCTCTACACCCTTGCTGCTGTGCTCTCTTCCATGGCTCTGAAACGTGCCCCCCTCCCACCCCCCATCTCCACCAGTGAAGGGGCATCCTAGCATGTGGAAACTTTTTCTCCTTCACAGCTCCCTCCCAGTGGTGCAGGTCCCATCCTTATTCTTTTGTCTCTGTGCTTTTTTGTCTTTTGACCTACCCAGGTATGTGGGGATTTTCTGGCCTTTCGGAAATCTGAGGTCTTCTGCCAGTGTTCAATAGGTGTTCTGTAGGAGTTGTTCCACATGTAGATGTAATTTTTATGTATTTATGGAGAGGAAAAAGATCTCCACAACTTATTCCTCTTCATTGTGAAGGTCAGCCCCCCTTAGATTTTTATTTGTTGGCAATTATCTTCCCTTCAGACATCTTGTATACCTAAGTGTGTGGACTATCTCGCTTGTTAGTGAAGCACAGTTTATTTCCCATCACCTCCTACATCAACACTCTTGGTGTAGGTAATCTCACTTCACTCTTAATTGGAGCACAGACTTATACTGGCCTCCCTAATGAAATTCTTAGTTAGAAAATACAATCTGCAAGACAAAAAGTAAACATAATGAATTTTAAGCACTGTATAGTAGACACAAAAAGAGTCACTGATTGACTAGAATATGGTTAAATTCTAGGTTAATATTTATTTACAATATGTTTTGTCTCTAATATGCTTAAATTGAATAAAGTTAATCAACAAGAAATGTTATCTTTTCGAGGCTGGGGAATAAAGTCCAAGTCAGTGCTTATGTTTCCATCCCTGAATACGTTTAAAAATTTTTGAGGAGAAAGCAGTCAATATCCTACCCTATTAATTCCCTTACGCATTTCCACCAGGGCCTTCACCTTCTGACCTAACTTTATGCACTTCTTCTTTCATGCTCCCAGGATTCCACAGAGGTTTCTCCACAACCAAGCACCACCATCCATTGGAGCTTAAAATACAAGTTTGTTGGAATTTAATGTTTAGCTTCTCAACCAAACTAAATAAATGTCAGCTTGAAACTATTGAACATGGTATACTTTTATGCAAAAGGAATCAGTTTTGGAATTTCCTTAATAATGTTAGAGTTAGAATAACCTTTACTGTGTATTCATGATTTGGTTTATGTGTCACAAAGGTATGGGTTTTAGCTCTCACAAGATTTGACATAGGACAACAACACATATTAATAGATATCAGGGATTTGGATTCAATTAGATTTATATTTAAATCATGGTGTTCTCCACTAAATACCTCTAAGATCTTCAGCAAGTCACATAACCTCTTAAGCCTTAGTTCTCACACTTATAAAATAAGGGTAGCATGCCTTCCTGGTAGAGTTGATGTGAGGATTAATTAGGACACTTAGTGTAAAACACTTAGCATGTTTTCTGGCAGAGAATACTATTACTGTGAGACCCTGGTAAAGTAGGTAGGAGAAAATTAAAAGTAACCCTTCTAGGGAGGATTGGTTCAAGATGGTGGGGTAGAAGGACATTCTCTCACTCCCTGCTATGAGAGCACTGGAATCACAAATAAATTCTGAACAATCAGTGACAGGAAAACACTGGAACTCACCAAAAAAGGTACCACACATTCAAAGACAAAGGAGAAACCACAATGAGATTGTAAGAGGGGTGAAGTCACAATAAAATAAAATCCATAACTGTTGGGTGTGTGGCTCACAAACTGGAGAACACTTATACCACAGAAGTCCACCCACTGGAGTGAAGGTTCTGAGCTCCATGTCAGGCTTCCCAACCTGGGGGGTCTGGCAACAGGAGGAGGAATTCCTAAAGAAACAGATTTTGAATGCTAGAGGGATTTACTGCAGGACTTCAACAGGACTTGGGGAAACAGAGACTCCATTCTTGGAAGGCACACACAAAGTAGTGTGTGCATTGGGACCCAGGGGAAGGAGCAGTGAGCCTGCAGGAGACTGAATCAGACCTACCTGCTATTGTTGGAGGGTCTCCTGCAGAGACAGAGGGTGACTCTGTCTCACTGTGAGGACAAGGACACTGACAGCAGAAGTTCTGGGAGGTACTCCTTGGTGTGAGCCCTCCCATAGTCCACCATTAGCCCCACCAAATAGCCCGGGTAGGCTACAGTGTTGTTGCCTAAGACCAATCAACAGGAATGGGAACCCAGCCCCACTCATCAGCAGAAAAGCATATTAAAGTTTCACTGAGTTCTGCCCACCAGAGAAACATCGAGATCTACTCACCACCAGTCCTTCCCATCAGGAAAATTGCAAAAGCCTCTTAGATAGCCTCAGCCACCAGAGGGCAGACAGGAGATGCAAGAAGAACAACAATCCTGCAGCCTGTGGAACAAAAAATCAGATATACAAGATATACAAGATGAAAAGCCAGAGAGCTATGTACAAGATGAAGGAACAAGATAAAACCCCAGAAAAACAACTAAATGAACAGGAGATAGGTGACCTTCCAGAAAAAGAATTCATAATAATGATAGTGAAGATGATGCAGGACCTCGAAAAAAGAATGGAGGCAGGTTTTCTCTGGTGGCGCAGTGGTTGAGAGTCCACCTGCTGATGCAGGGGACATGGATTCGTGCCCCTGTCTGGGAAGATCCCACATGCCGTGGAGCAGCTGGGCACGTGAGTCATGGCTGCTGAGCCTGTGCGTCTGGAGCCTGTGCTCCACAATGGGAGAGGTTGCAACAGTGAGAGGCCTGCATATTGCAAAAAAAAAAAAAAAAAAAAAAAAAGAATGGAGGCAAAGATAGAGAGATGAAAGAAATGTTTAACAAAGACCTAGAACAATTAAAGAACAAACAAATGGAGATGAACAATACAATAACTGAAATGAAAACTGCACTAGAAGGAATCAATAGCACAATAACTGAGGCAGAAGAATGGATAAGTAATCAGGACGACAGAATTGTGGAATCCACTTCTGTGGAACAGAATAAAGAAAATAGAATGAAAAGAAATGAAGACAGCCTAAGAAACTTCTGGGACAACATCAAATGCAACAACATTCATATTATAGGGGTCCCAGAAGGAGAAGAGAGAGAGAAAGGACCCGAGAAAATATTTGAAGAGATTCTAGTCAAAAACTTCCCTAACATGAGAAAGGAAATGACCACCCAAGTCCAGGAAGCACGGAAAGTCCCATACAGGATAAACCCAAGGAGAAACATCCAAGACACATAGTAATCAAATTGGCAAATATTAAAGATAAAGAAAAATGATTGAAAGCAGCAAGGGAAAAATGACAAATAACAAACAAGGGAACTCTGATAAGGTTAACAGCTGATTTCTCAACAGAAACTCTACAAGCCAGAAGGGAGTGGCATGATATACTTAAAGTAATGAAAGGGAAGAACCTACAACCAAGATTACTCTACCTGGCAAGGATCTCATTCAGATTCGATGGAGAAATCAAAAGCTTTAGAGACAAGCAATAGCTAAGAGTATTCAGCACCACCAAACCAACTCTACAACAAAAAGGCTAAATGAACGTCTCTAAGTGGGAAACACAAGAGAAGAAAAGGACCTACAAAAACATACCCAAAACAATTAAGAAAATGGTTATAGGATCATACATATTGGTCATTACCTTAAACGTGAATGGATTAAATGCTCCAACCAAAAGACACAGGCTTGCTGAATAGATAAAAAAACAAGACCCATATATATGCCGTCTACAAGAGAACAACTTCAGACCTAGGGACGTATACAGACTGAAAGTGAGGGGATGGAAAAAGATATTCCATGCAAATATAAATCAAAAGAAAGCTGGTGTAGAAGTACTCATATCAGATAAAATAGACTTTAAATAAAGAATGTTACAAGAGACAAGGAAGTACACTACATAATTATCAAGGGATCAATCCAAGAGGAAGATATAGCAATTATAAATATATATGCACCCAACATAAGAGTACCTCAATTCCTGAGGCTACTGCTAACAGCTATAAAAGAGGAAATCAACATTAACACAATAATAGTGGGGGACTTTAGCACTTCCTTTACACCAATGGACAGATCATTGAGACAGAAAATTAATAAGGAAAGACAGCTTTAAATGACACAATAGACCAGATAGATTTAATTGATATTTATAGGACATTCCATCCAAAACCAGCAGATTACACTTTCTTCTCAAGTGCGCACAGAATATTCTCCAGGATAGATCACATCTTGGGTCACAAATCAAGCCTCAGTAAATTTAAGAAAATTGAAATCATATCAAGCATCTTCTTTCATCACAATGCTATGAGATTAGAAATCAGAGGGAAAAAAAATTTAAAAAGACAAAAATATGGGGGCTAAATAATACATTACTATTTAACCAAGAGATCACTGAAGAAATCAAAGAGGAAATCAAAAAATACCTAGAGACAAATGACAATGAAAACATGATGATCCAACACCTAGGGTATGCAGCAAAAGCAGATCTAAGAGGGAAGTTTATAGCAACAAAATCCTACTCCAGGGCTTCCCTGGTGGTGCAGTGGTTGAGAGTCCACCGGCCAATGAAGGGGACACAGGTTCGTGCTCCAGTCCAGGAAGATCCCACATGCCGCAGAGCGGCTAGACCCATGAGCCATGGCTGCTGAGCCTGTACGTCCGGAGCCTGTGCTCTGCAATGGGAGAGGCCACAACAGTGACAGGCCCATGTGTTGGAAAAAAAAAAAAAATCCTACCTTAAGAAACAACAAGCATCTCAAATAAACAACCTAAACTTACACCTAAAGGAACTGGAAGAACAAACAAAAACCAAAGTTAGCAGAAGGAAAGAAATCAAAATGCCAGAGAAGAAATAAATGAAAGAGAAACAAAAAAGACAATAGCAAAGATCAGTAAAATTAAAAGCTGGTTCTTTGAGAAGATAAATGAAATTGATATAACATTAGCCAGAATCATCAAGAAAAAGGGAGAGGTCTCAAATCAATAAAATTTTAAATGAAAAAGGAGAACTTACAAGAGACACAGCAGAAATGCAAAGCATCCTAAGAGACTACTACAAGCAACTCTATGCCAATAAAATGGAAAACCTGGAAGAAATGGAAAAATTCTTAGAAAGGTATAACCTTCCAACACTGAACCACGAAGAAATAGAAAATATGATCAGACCACTTAGAAGTAATGAAATTGATACTGTGATTAAAAATCTTCCAACAAACAAAAGCCCAGGACAGATGGCTTCACATGTGAATTCTATCAAACATTTAGAGAAGAGCTAACACCTATCCTTCTCAAACTCTTCCAAAAAATTGCAGAGGAAAGAACACTCCCAAACTCATTCTATGAGGCCACCATCACCCTGATAAAAACCAGATAAAGATACTACAAAAAAAGAAAATTACAGACCAATATCACTGATGAATATAGATGCAAAAATCCTCCACAAAAGGCTAGCAAACAGAATCCAACAACACATTAAAAGGATCATACACCATGATCAAGTGGGATTTATCCCAGGGATGCAAGGATTCTTCAGTATACTCAAATCAATCAATGTGATACATGATATTAACAAATTGAAGAATAAAAACCATATATTCATCTCAATAGATGCAGAAAAAGCTTTTGACAAAATTCAACACCCATTTATGTTAAAAACTCTCCAGAAATTGGGCATAGAGGGAGACTACCTCAACATAATAAAGACCATATATGACAAACCCACAGCAAACATCATTCCTAATGGTGAAAAACTGAAAGCATTTCCTCTAAGATCAGGAACAAGACAAGGATGTCCACTCTCACCACTATTATTCAACATAGCTTTAGAAGTTTTAGCCATAGCAATCAGAGAAGAAAAAGAAATAAAAGGAATCCAAATTGGAAAAGAAGAAGTAAAGCTGTCACTGTTTGTAGATGAAGTGATACTATTCATAAAGAATTCTAAAGATGCTACCAGAAAACTACTATAGGTAATTGATGAATTTGGTGAAGTAGCGGGATACAAAATTAATGCACAGAAATCTCTTGCATTCCTATACACTAACGATGAAAAATCTGAAAGTGAAATTAAGGAAACACTGCCATTTACCATTAAAAAAAAAAAAAAAAGAATAAAATACCTAGGAATAAACCTACCTAGGGAGAAAAATGACCTCTATGCAGAAAACTATAAGACACTGATCAAAGAAATTAAAGATGATACAAACAGATGGAAAGATATACGATGTTCTTGGACTGGAAGAATCAATATTGTGAAAATGACTATACCACCCAAATCTACATATCTGATGCAATCCCTATGAAACTACCAATGGCATTTGTCACAGAACTAGAACAAAAAATTTCACAATTTGTATGGAAACATAATAGACCCCAAATAGCCAAAGAGGACTTGAGGTAGAAAAGTGGAGCTGGAAGAATCAGACTCCCTGACTTCAGACTTTATTGCAAAGCTACAGTAATCAAGCAATATGGTTGTGGCACAAAAACAGAAATACAGATCAATGGAACAGGATAGATAGCCCAGAGATAAATCCACACACCTATGGTTAACTAATCTATGACAAAGGAGCCAAGGGTAAACAATGGAGAAAAGACAGTCTCTTCAATAAATGGTGCTGGAAAAACTGGACAGCTACAAGTAAAACAAAGAAATTAGAACACTCCCTAACACCATACACAAAAATAATCTCAAAATGGATTAGAGTCGTAAATGTAAGACTGGACACTATAAAACTCTTAGAGGAAAACATAGGAAGAACACTCTTTGACATAAAGCACAGCAAGATCTTTGTTCATCCACCTCCTAGAGTAATGGAAATAAAAAATAAACTAATGGGACCTAATGAAACTTAAAAGCTTTTGCAAAGCAAAGGAAACTACAAACAAGATGAAATGATAACCCTCAGAATGGGAGAAAATATTTGTAAATGAATCAATGGGCAAAGGATTAATCTCCAAAATATATAAACAGCTCATGCAGCTCAATGTTAAAAAAAAAAAAAAATCCAAAAATGAGTAGAATACCTAAATAGCCATTTCTCCAAAGAAGACATACACATGGCCAAGAAGCACATGAAAAGCTTCTCAACATCACTAATTGTTAGAGAAATGCAAAACAAAACTACAATGAGGTATCATCTCACACCAGTTAGAATGGACATCATCAGAAAATCTACAAACAACAAATGCTGGAGAATGTGTGGGGAAAACGGAACCCTCTCGCACTGTTGGTAGGAATGTATATTGATACAGCCACTATGGAGAAGAGTAAGGAGGTTCCTTAAAAAACTAAAAATAGAATTACCATATGACCCAGCAATCCCACTATTGGGCATATACCCAGAGAAAACCATAATTCAAAGGACACATGCCCCCCAATGTTCACTGCAGCACTATTTATAATAGTCAGTACATGGAATCAACCTAAATGCCCATCAAAAGATGAATGGTTAAAGAAGTGGTACATATATGCCATGAAAAGGAACAAAACAGATGTGGATGGATCTAGAGGCTGTCATACAGAGTGAAGTATGTCAGAAAAAGAAAAACAAATATCGTATATTAACACACATATGTGGAACCTCGGAAAATGATACAGATGAGCCGTTTTTCAAGGGAGAAATTGAGACACAGATGTACAGGACAGCACATGGACACCAAGGGGGAAATATGGTGGGGGTGGTGGTGGGGTGATGAATTGGGAGATTTTGTTTGACATATATACACTAATATGTATAAAATGGGTAACTAATAAGAACTTGCTATATAAAAAAATAAAATTAAATTATAAAGTAGTAGCCCTTCTAGTGACTGATACATTCATGATTGCATCCATCCATTCTTTCAACATCCATTCATATATTCACAGATTCACCTAGAAAGCACATTTTATTGTGAATAATATATACCAGGTCTGATTTGGTGCTGGGAACAAAAGTGAATAGAAGAGTGCTGTGAATGAAATTGTGTCCCTCCAAAAATTCATAGATTGAAGCTCTAATCCCCAGTGTGCCAATGTGACTATATTTACAGATAAGGTCTTTAGGAATTTTTTAAGATTAAATGAGGTCCTGAGGGTAGAGAGCCTCTTTCTCTCTCTCTGTCGTTCTTTCCATGTGTACACACTGAAGAAAGGTCATTTGCTGAGGAGTGGGTATCTGAAAAGAAGGTAACCACCTACAAGCCATGAGAGAGCTCACCAGAAAATGAATCAACCAACACTTTGACCTTGGACTTTCTAGCTTCCAGACTGATGAGAAGATACATTTCTATTGTTTAAGCTACCAAGTCTGTGTTATTACATTATGGTAGCTTGAGCAGACTAATACAAAGAGAATATCTAATTCCCTACAAACAAACTTAAAATGCTAAAAATTTTATAATTTTTCTCATTTATGAGACACTGTAGAAAGTTTGATTATTTAAGAGTTGATAAATCTAGGATCACCAATATATTGGAGATGAGATCTTGCTTGAGTAATCACTTGAATAGGTATTTCAAAGATCTATAAAAAAGAGATCTTTATTTCCTTTCAATCACATGATTGTTGTAAACTCACATTTCCCTTAAAAACCATCATTGAATTAATAGTAAATTCTCCATATCTAAACTAGATTTTAAAAGTGAAAAACATTGGGGTTTCCACTTCTGGGTAGATGGAGTAGATGTACATTTCTCTATTACTCTCCTTAAGTACAACAGAAATATTCCTGGATATTATCTATAGGACAAAAATATGAAGACACAGAAAGGTGGAGACAGGAAGGCAGAATAGCTAGGGTTCTCAGGACAACATGGTGGTGAATTCCTTGGTCTTTCTTCTTGTCTTATATCTCCCAGACTGGATGCTGGAAAAGTAGATGATCTTGTTCAGAAAAGTCACTAATAAATAGGAACAAAAAAAACAACAAACTAGAAGGAGAAGAGCCTTAATTCCAGAGTGCTATAGTATATTATTTAAAATGTGAAGATTTAACAAACCAACCCAATCCAAAAATGGGCAGAAGACCTAAATAGACATTTCTCCAAAGAAGATATACAGATTGCTAACAAACACATGAAAGGAGGCTCAACATCACTAATCATTTGAGAAATTAAATCAAAACTACAATGAGGTATCACCTCACACTGGTCAGAATGGCCATCATCAAAAAATCTAGAAACAATAAATGTTGGAGAAGGTGTGGAAAAAAGGGAACCCTCTTGCACTGTTGGTGGGAATGTAAACTGATACAGCCACTATGGAGAACAGTATGGGGGTTCCTTAAAAAACTAAAAATAGAATTACCATACAACCCAGCAATCCCACTAATGGGAGTATACCCTGAGAAAAGCATAATTCAAAAAGAGTCATGCACCACAATGTTCATTGCAACTCTATTTATAATAGCCAGGACATGGAAGCAAACTAAGTGTCCATCGACAGATGAATGGATGAAGAAGAAGTGGCACATATATACAATGAAATATTACTCAGCCCTAAAAAGAAATGAAATTGAGATATATGTAATGAGGTGGATGGACATAGAGACTGTCATACAGAGTGAAGTAAGTCAGAACGAGAAAAACAAATACTGTATGCTAACACACATATATGGAATCTAAAAAAAAAAAGAAAAAAAGAAAGGTTCTGATGAACCTAGGGGCAGGACAGGAATAAAGACATAGACATAGAGAATGGACTTGAAGACACGGGGAGGGGGAAGTGCAAGCTAGGATGAAGTGAGAGAGTGGCATGGACATATATACACTACCAAATGTAAAATAGATATTTAGTGGGAAGCAGCAGCATAGCACAGGGAGATCAGCTTGGTGTTTTGTATCCACCTAGAGGGGTGAGTTAGGGAGGGTGGGAGGGAGATGTAAGTGGAAGGAGATATGAGTATATATGTATATATAGATGATTTACTTTGTTATACAGCAGAAACTAACACACTATTGTAAAGCAATTATATACCAACAAAGATGTTAAAAAATATATAAATAAAATATGAAGGCTTTCAGCAATAATTAGGAGATATTCAAAATATCAAAAAAGTATGGCTTACAAACAAGAAAAACGCAGTTTAATACAAACTGTACCTGAGGAAGTCCAGACATGAGTTACATTAGACATAAAATTTAAATCAGTTATTTCAAGCATGCTCAAAGAGTTAAAGAAAACCGTATCTGGAGAATTAAAGGAAAGGATGAAAACAGTGTCTCACCCAGTAGAGAATATCAATAGACAGAAGCTATAATGAAAACCGAATAGAAATTCTGCAGCTAAAAAGCACAATAAATGAATTTTTAAAAAAATTTACTAGAACTGAGCAAAAGGAAATCTGAACTGGCAGAAGAAAGAATCAGCAAACTTGAAATATAACACAATAGAAATTTTACCATCCAAAGAGCAGAGAGACAAAGGAATAGACAATAAATGAAGAGTGCCTCAGAAAAATGTAAGAGACAATTAAGCATATCAACATAAGTATAATGGGAGTTTCAGAAAGAGAGGATAGTGAAAGGGAACAGAAAAAATATCCAAAGAAATAATGACTGAAAACTTCTAATCTTCAGCTCTGATGAAAAATATTTAAATACATGTCTAAAAAGTTCAAAAAACTCCTACTAAGATCCAGATCCCAGATGCCATGGTGAAAACATTGAAAGACAAAGGTAAAGAGAGATTCTTGAAAGCAGCAAGAGAAAAGTGGCTATGTACAGGGAATCTTCAATAACATTTACAGCTGATTCTATTGCACCAGAATAAAGAATAAGAACAGCATGATCATCTCAATAGACGAAAACCATTTAACAGGACCCAAACCCTTTTATGATTAAAAAAAAAAAAAAAATCAACAAACTAGGGTTAGAAGGGAACTTTCTTAACTTAACAAAGTCTATGAAAAATACACAGCTAACATCATCGGAAGGATAAAAGACTAAAAATTTGACCTAAGTTCATGCAGAAGATAAAGATGTTTGTTATTACCACTTCTATTCAATATTGTCTTGGAAGTTCCATCCAGGGTAAAGGGAAAAAAAGAAAGCTAAAAGCCATTCAGAGTGGAAAGAAGAAGTAAAACTATCTCCATTTCTAGATGAATTGATCTTGTATACAGAAAAGCCTAAGGCATCCACAAAATTACAATTAAAACTAATAAATGAATTCAGAAAGGTACAGGATATAAGTCAGCATACAAAAGTCAATTGTATATCAATATACTAGAAATGAACAATGCAGGGATTGCATGGCTAGCTCAGTTGGTAGAGCATGAGACTCTTAATCTCAGGGTCGTGGGTTCGAGCCCCACGTTGGGTGAGTACTCTTTAGAAATGAGCAATGAAAAGTAAAACCTTGAAAAGAATTCTATTTACATTAGCATCAAAAAAATAGAAATAATTAGATATCAATTTAACAACAAAGTTCAAGACATACACTGGATACTCTAAAGCACTGTTGAAAGTAAAGTAATGAAAGAAAACCAAAATAAATAGAAAAACATTAGTCTCTGAATCAGTATATTTAATACTGCTAAGATGGCTATACTCCACAAACCCATGTACAAATTCAGTGCAAGCCATCCCTATCAGAACCCCAGCTGCATTTTTTTTCAGTAATTGGGAAACTGATCTTAAAATTGAATGGATCCATTTTTGCTCCCCCTAAAACACTTCTTGAAAAGGGAGGACAAAATTGGAGTACTCTTACTTCCTGATTTACAAACTCACTACAAAGCTACAGTAATACAAACAGTGTGTGCTAGAATAAGGATAGATATATAAAAAGATGAAATAGAATTGGAAGTAAATAAACCCTTACATTTATGGTGAATTAATTTTGGACATAGGTGCCAAGATAATTCAATGTAGGAGTAAATCGTCTTCAACAGATAGTGTTGATACAACTGAATATCTACATGTAAGTGAATAAAGTTGGATGCCTATCTCATATCACATACAAAACTAATACAAAATGGACCATAGACCTAAATGAATGAGTGAAAACTATACAACGCTTAGCATAAAATATGAGTAAATCTTTGCAATCTTGGAAAGTCAATAGTTTCATAGCTAAAACACGAGAAGTAAAAGTGACAACAACAAAAAATTAAGTAATTGAACTTCATCAAAATTAAAAACTGTGCTTCAAAGACATCACAAAACAGAGAAAATAATCAATGGAATGGGAAAAAAGTATTTGAAAATGATATATATGATAAGGGACTTATATTAAAAAAAATAACTTACAAGTCACCAATAAAAGGGCAAATAAGAAAATTTAAAGCTGGACAAAGAGTTTGAATAAAACTTTCTCCCAAAAGGTTATTTAAATCATCAAGTGCATGAAAATCCTGCATGAAAATTCAATTAATCCTCAACATTAATAGTCATTAGGAAAATAACAAATCAAAGTCACAATAAGATAATACTTTACATCTAATAAGATAACTATATAAAAAGAGAAAAAACAACAAATGTTAGCATCATTGTGGAGAAATTGGTACTCTTTTACATTGTTGGTGGGGTTGTAAAATTATGCAGCTGCTCTTGAAAACAAGTTGACAGTTCCTCAAAATGTTAGACATTGAGTTAACCATATGATGCACCAATCTGCTTCTAAGTATATAAACAAAACTATGATCTTGTGTATACTGCCTCTATTTCTTAATAAAGTGTTACTGTGAAATCCAAATTTTATGGCTTGATGGGTCGGACAACTTCCCTTCATGAAGAGCAACTGAAATCACATGTTAATTTGGTTGCCCATGTAAAATTTCTATCACTGCTAAGGACCAATAGCAAGTCAGAAGCTGTTTCTCAAAGTTAAAAATTGATATCTGCAGAAGATGGCAGGGCTTTGGTGTAAATTCTAAGGGTCTTCCCTGTGATTCAACTATAATGTCCTATGAAAGACTCCAAACATCTCTATCTGCCATAGACACTTTGGATCTAGTGGATTATATAGCCTTAAGTGTCAGAAGAGCATTTACAGTAGCCTGGACTTGCAGAGCCTTCTCTTGTTCTGGGTTCCATTCAAAACCAGCAGCTTTGTGAATCACTTGGTACATGGGCTGGAATAGCACACTCACCCAAGTGAAAAATATGTTGCCTCCCAAATCCAAAGAGATCCACTAAGTATGGTGCCTCTTTTTGAGTTGCAGGAAGAACTGTGTGCAACAACTTTCACCTCGTGAGGCATGTTTTGACATGGTCCAGACCATCAAAGCCCTAGAGATATCATTGACATAAAATGTCTCTGAACTTTTATCAGGGACATTTTAATCACACTCTCTGACACACGTGTCTTACCAATAAGTTTAGAGAAGTTGTTACTTCTTGCTCACCATATATAGAATAGTGAATAATATCCTTAACATAATGAACCAGTATGATGTCTTTTAGAAGGGGAAGGTGATTAAGATCCTTGTGGACTAAATTATAAGTCTAGAGAGTTGTTATATCCCTGAAATAGGAAAGTAAGGTGAATTGTTGACCTTGCAAGGTGAAAGAAAACTGCTCCCTGGTCTTTTTTTTTTTTCCAACATCTTTATTGGAGTATAATTGTTTTGCAATCCCAGGTCTATTTAACAGGTATTATGAACAAAAAGCTTTTCCAGATTAATAGCTGAATACTGGGTACCAGGGGATGTGTTAATTTTCTCAAGCATCAAAACCACATCTAGAACTGTAGCTGTAACTACAGTCACAACCTGGTTAAGTTTACAATAATTCCCTGTAATTCTTCAAAATCTATATATTTTCTTCATAAGACAAATTGAGTTGAATGGGAATGTGGTGGGAATTACCACACTGCATCCTTCAAGTCCTTGATGGTAGCACTAATCTCTGCAGTCCCTCCAGGAATGCAGTATTGATTTTAGGTTACAATTTTTCTAAGTAGCGGCAGTTTTTATGTTTTCCACTTGGCCTTTCCTAGAATAATAGCCCTCACTCCACATTTTAGGGAACCAATGTGGGGATTCTGCCAGTTGTAGAGTATGCCTGTTACAACCATGTATTCAGGACCTAGTGAAGTAACCACAAGATAGAATTATGGACTCAGGTTCAAAATCCGTAGGACAAGCCATCAAGAAGGGCAGCCTGGAAACTCTCACACAATAGCTGATGCTGCAGTCTACAGCTAGAATTTCTTCTTCCTCAGGCAAACTTCAGTTCTGCTCTTAAGGCCTTTCAAATGACTGTATCAGGTTTACTCAGATTATTGATAATATCCTCTACTTAAAATCATATACCATATCCTGGGCAAAAAGCATTCCCAAGAATTGCTATCATGAAGAATCTGATCTCTAAACCTATGCAATCGAACTAGAAATTAAAAGCAGAAAGGTAGGGGCTTCCCTGGTGGCACAGTGGTTAAGGATCCTCCTGCCAATGCAGGGAACATGGTTCAATCCCTGGTCCGGGAAGATCCCACATGCTGCGAAGCAACTAGGCCTGCATGCCACAACTACTGAGCCTTCACTCTGGAGCCTGTGAGTCAAAACTACTGAGCCTGCATGCTACAACTGTTGAAGCCCTTATGCCTAGAGCCCATACTCTGCAACAAGAGAAGCCATCGCAATGAGAAGCCCACACACTGCAATGAAGAGTAGCTCCTGCTTTCTGCAACTAGAGAAAGCACTCACACAGCAATGAAAACCCAACACAGCCATAAATTAATTAATTAATTAATTAAAAAAAATAATTTCAGGGGATTAAAACCTGTTCAGATAAACACCCACCACCCAGCTACTCTGGAACTTCTCTCTGCTAGAAGTAGTGTATTCATTTCCTAGGGCTGCCTTAAAAAAACAAAAAACAAAAAACAGAAAGGTAATAGGAAATTCTTCAAATACATTGTAATTAAACACGACACTTCTAAATAATCCATGGGTGAAAGAAGGCACCTCAAGAGAATGAAATAAATACACTGAATTTAAGATGAAAATAAAACATATTCAAATTTGGGGGATACAACTAATGCAGTGCTAAGAGGGAAATTTATAGCATTAAATGCTTATATTAGGAGAGAGAAAAAGTCTCAAATCAATAACCTAAGTACTTACCTCAAGAATCCAGTTAAAAAAGAACAAAATAACTCCCAATCAGAAATAAATAAATAAATAAAAATTTGAACAGAAACCCAATAGAGAAAAATCAATAAAACAGGATGTGTTCTGTTTTATCAATTGATTATCAATTGATATAATCCACCATATTAATATATTAAAAGAAGATAAATCACATGATTATACTAACTAATGCAGAAAAGGCATTCGACAAGACTCAGTATTCATTCATGGTAGAAATCCCAGAAACATAGGAAGAGGGAGGAATTGCCTCAACTTTATAAAGAATATCTACAAATATCCACAGGTAGCATTATATTTACAGTAAAAGACTAATGCTTTGCTCCTAATATTAGAAACAAGGCAAGGGATGTCTGTTCTTACTACTATTACTCAACATACTGCTGGAAATTTTAGCCATTGTAATACAGGAAAGGTAAAAAATACACACAGTTTGGGAAGGAAAAAATAAAATTACCTAATAATTGTCTACATAGAAAATCCTAAGTAATCTACCAAGTAAATGACAGTCCTAGAATTAATAAGTTCAGCAACTTTGCAAAATATAAGATAAACACACAGAAAATCAACTGCATTTCTATATACTATCAATGAATATGTGGACACAGAATTTAAAAAACAATAACTATTTACAGCTGGAAATTTTAGTTATTAAATATGATTTACTTTGGTGTGAATCTAACAAAACATGTATAGAACTTATATGTGAAAACTATACAATGATGATGAAAAAAATCAAAGGTCAAAATGAATAAAGAGGCATATCATGTTCATTCATTAGAAAACTCAACATGAGACAGATGTCAATTATTCTCAAATTGAAACATGGGTTTTATAAAGTTCTTACCAAAATCCCAGCAAGATTATATCTTTTTATAGATATAGACAAGACTAACAATTTTATGGTACAGCAAAAGAACTAGAATAGCTAAAATGATTATTAAAAAAGAAGAATAAATTGTAAGAAATCAATCTACCTGATATCAAGACATTATATAGCTATAGTAAACAAGACTATAATAGAAAGATAGATATGGATCAATAAATCATACAAAATAACCAAGAAATAGATTCACAGAAATAAGGCCAACTAATTTTGACAAGTGTGAAAAAGAAATTCAATGGAGAAAAGATAACCATTTCAACAAATGGTACCAGATTAATTGCACATCCATAAATCACAAAAAAGAGCTTCAACCCAAGACTAATATATATATAAAGTATTATTATTGGAGTATAGTTGTTTTACAATGTTGTGTTAGTTTCTACAGTACAGCACAGTGAAATAGAGTTCCCTGTGCTATACAGCAGGTTCTCATTAGTTATCTGTTTTATATGTATAAGTGTATATATGTCAATCTCCCAATTCATTCCACCCTCCCTTTCCCCCCTTGGTTTCCATACATTTTTTCTCTACATCTGTGTCTCTTTTTCTGGCTTGCAAACTTGTTCATCTGTACCATTTTTCTAGATTCCACAAATATGCGTTAATATACAATATTTGTTTTTCTCTTTCTGACTTACTTCACTCTGTATGACAGTCTCTAGGTCCATCCATGTCTCTACAAATGACCCCATTTTATTCCTTTTTATAGCTGAGTAATATTCCATTGTATATATGTAACCACATCTTCTTTATCCATTTGTCTGTTGAGGGACATTTAGGTTGCTTCCATGACCTGAATATTGTAAATAGTGCACCAATGAACATTGGGGTGCATGTTTCTTTTTTTTTTTCTTTGTGTTACATGGGCCTCTCACTGTTGTGGCCTCTCCCGTTGCAGAGCATGGGCTCCGGATGCGCAGGCTCAGTGGCCATGGCTCATGGGCCCAGCTGCTCCGCGGCATGTGGGATCCTCCCGGACCAGGGCACGAACCCATGTCTCCTGCATCAACAGGTGAACTCTCAACCACTGTGCCACCAGGGAATCCCACATGTGTCTTTTTGAACTATGGTTTTCTCTAGGTATATGCCCAGTAGTGGGATTGCTGGGTCATATGGTAATTCTATTTTTAGTTTTTTAAGGAACCTCCACACTGTTTACCATAGTGGTTGTATCAATTTACATTCCCACCAAATGTGCAAGAGTTTTTCCCCTTTTCTCCACAGCCTCTCCAGCATTTATTATTTTTAGATTTTCTAATGATGCCCATTCTAACCAGTGTGAGGTGATACCTCATTGTAGTGAAGTCCTAGCCATGGCAATCAGAGAGGAAAAATAAATAAAAGGAACAGAAATTGGAAAAGAAGTAAACCTTCACTGTTTGCAAATAACATGATACTATACATATAAAATCCTAAAGAAGCCATTAGAAAACTACAAGAGCTAATCAATGAATGTGATAAAGTTGCAGGATATGAAATTAATGCAGAGAAATCTCTTGCATTCCTATACACAACAACAAAAATCAGAAAGAGAAATTAAGGAAACAATCCCATACACCATTGCAACAAAAAGAATAAAATACCTAGGAATAAACCTACCTAAGGAGGTAAAATACCTGTACTCAGAAAACTATAAGACACTAATGAAAGAAATCAAAGAAGGCACGAACAGATGGAGAGATATACCATGTTCTTAGATTGGAAGAACCAAGACATATTTTATACATAATTAACTCAACTGGATCAACTCAAAATGGATCATGGACTTAAATGTAAAATGTAAAAGTACAGAAGTACTAGGAAATAATGGGGAAAAAAAATCTTTGGGTTATTAGGTAAGTAACTGAAGAGTTCTTAGACTTCACACCAAAAGCAAATCTATGTTAAAAAAAAAAAAGCTGACAATTGGACCTCATCAAAATTAAAATCTTTTGGGGCTTCCCTGGTGGCACAGTGGTTGAGAGTCCGCCTGCCGATGCAGGGGACACAGGTTCGTGCCCCAGTCTGGAAAGATCCCACATTCCATGGAGCGGCTGGGCCTGTGAGCCATGGCAAAAAATAAATAAATAAATAAAAATAAAATAAAATCTTTTGCTCTGTGAAAATCATCTTTGATAGGATATAAAGACAATCTAAAGTCTGGGAGATAGCTGACAAATAACTAGTATCTAGACTATATAAATAATTGTCAAAACTCAACAATAATACAAGCCAGAACAAAATAACAACAAAACTAAAAAGTTTAATTTGAAACTGGGCCAAAGAAATGAGATATTTTCCTGAAAAGTATATACAGATAGAAAAATAGTACATGAAAAGATATTTAACACCATTAGTCATTAGGGAAATGAAAATTAAAATCACAATGCAGTAGTCCTATAACTTGTCATGATGGTTAAAATAAAATATAGTGACAACAACAAATGCTAGCAAGGAAATGGTGAAAGTGGATCACTCATAACATTGTTGGTAGAAATTTAAGATTGTAAAGTCACCCTGGAAAACAGTTTGGCCGTTTCTTATAAAACCAAAGATGCAACTACCATACAGCCCAGCAATTGCACTTTTGGGCATTTATACCAGAGTAATGAAAACTTATGTTCACTCACAAACCTGTACATGTATGTGCATAGGAGCTTTATTCATAATTTCCCAGAACTAGAAAAAACCCAGGCTGATTTAATGGGTCAGTGATGAAAAAATATGGTATATTCATACCAGGGAATACCACTAAGAAATAAACGAAATGAACTACTTGTATTCATGATAACTAGAGGAATCTCCAGAGAATTATGCTGAATGAAAAAGAAAAAAATCAATCCCAGAAGGCTACACACTATGATTCCATTTTTATAACATTTTTGAAATGACAGAATTATACCAAAAAAAAAAAAAAGAAGATTAGTAGTTACTGAGGGTTATGAAGAGGTTGTAGGCAGGAGAGAAGTAGGTGTGGCTATAAATGGGAACCACAGTGATCTTTTTGGTGATAGAATGTTCTGTCCTTTCCCTGGCTGAATCTTAATATCCTGGTTGTGATACTGTACTATAGTTTTTCAAGAACCAGTTACCATTGGTGGAAACTGGTTAAAGGGTACACATAAATAATCTCCTTGTTTTATTTTTTAAAACTATATGTCAATCCAGAATTAACTTAAAACAAAATGTTTAGTTTAAAAATGTGAATAACATTAAAAATTCCTTTTGTGCTTGAAGGAGAAAAAACGAATTGTGGAATGTACTCAAGTAATCACTAGGTGTACCATTTACTACTGACTCAGTGTTTTAAATATCCTATTACTGTAAAGACCTTAGACAAAGATAATAAAATCAATCCTAATTAATTCCTTCTGTGTTCTTACACTCACAGTATATATCTCCTGAGGTGTTTCAGTCTAATTTGACAATAGTGGAGATGGAAAACAGTAAGATGATTTTGACTTTATAGAATAATGTACACCAGTCCTACATAATAAAGTTTTCTATCATCAAAAAGTACTCGTGACTTTATAAAGCAAGACTGGGAAGTTCTAATAGTTTGTCAGGATCAGCTCATCATCGTGATAGATTTTATATGAATTGCATAGACATATAAAATAACAATATTATACTATTTTTTTCTAAGTCTAGGTTGTGGCTAGATAATATTTAATGTAATTTTACAAATGATAAGAATGGTACAAATGTGTCTTTTTTAAGTTGAGGTATAAGTTGCATTGATTGAAATAAATAGATGTAAATATACAGTTGGATGAGTTCTGACAAAAACATACTCCCTTATAACCCACATCCCTATAGAGATACAGAACAGTCACATCACTCCAGAAAGCTTCCTCCTACCTTTCCCCTCATCAACAACTTACCTGTTATCTCCTTCAGCATGTCATTACTTCTTCTGCATCATGTCCTATCTAGTTTCTAAACTGTTATTTTATAAAATCAGGTTAGTTGTGTTTTAATTATCAAGTTGTAGAAGTTCTATATACTTTATGGATACAAATTCTTTTGTGAGGTATAACTACAATGCAGTCATTAAAATTTTTAAATTTTTGATAAAATTTTGGTTTTTATTTCTTATTTTTAATAGATTACCAATAATCAATGGTTAATGATTACCAGGTTCTTTGAGACTTCTCAAAGGTTTCCAGGAAATTTTTGCTTATCCCCAAATTATGAAATATTCTCCTATATTTTCTTCTAGAAACTTTATTTTAACTCTGTTGAAGTCTGTGACCTATCAAATATTAATATTTTTGTATGGTGTGAGAAAATGGTTGAATTGTCTTTCTTTCTTCAATATGAACATCCGGTTGTTTCAGGATTACTTTTTGAAAACAATTTTCTGTCTCAAGTTTATTGTTTTGGTATCTTTGTGTAAATTCAATTATTCATATAGCTATGGCTTTATTTCTGGACTCTATTTCATTTTAAAACAGTTTTATTGAAGTATAAATCACTTACAATAAAACATATATCTAAACTGTACAATTTGATTGGCTTGTCATATATATACATATATGGCAAGCCCATCAAATTATATATATATATATATATATATATATATATATATATATACACACCTATGAAACCTTAACCATCAAGATGTTAAGCCTATCAATTAACTCAAAAGTTCCTTCCTGCAATGCAATAATTCCTCCACCTTCCCCTCATGTATTCACCCATGCCATTGCCTAGCAACAACTGATCTACGTTCCTTCCCTAAAGGATAGTTTGTATTTGCTAGAATTTTATATAAATGGGATCATAGAACATGTATTCCCTCTTTTCTGTCATTTTTGCTCAGCATAATTATCCTGATATTAATCTATGGTGTATCATATATCAAGAATTCATTTATTCATTTTCATTGTTAAGTAATACATCATTGTATGATAGATACACCATAGTTTGTTTATTCAATCAAATATTGAAGGACTGGGACCTCCCTGGTGGTCCAGTGGTTAAGACTTCACCTTCCCATGCTGGTTTTATGGATTCGATCACTGGTCAGGGAGCTAAGAGCCCACATGCCTCACTACCAAAAATCCAAAACATAAAAAAACAGAAGCGATGTAACAAATTCAATAAAGATTTTAAAAATGGTCCACATCAAAAAAAAAAAAAAATTAAAAAAAAAAGTTAAAGGACATATGGATTGTTTTGCAGTTTTGTCTTTTACAAATTAAGCTGCTATGAACATTTATATATAAATATTTTCATAGACTTACACTTCAATTTGCCCTTGGCAAACAAAGGGAAATTGGAAATTGAATGGCTTAGATAATATGGTAAGTGTTGTAAGTCCATGTTTAACTTTTTAAGGAATGCCAAACTCTACAAAGCTACATATTTGTTTAAAACAAGTAGCTCTCTTACCTACCACTTCATCTTTGTTGGAAGTGAAAGATTCATGCTCAATGTTGATGTTTGTATATCTTTATACCAGTACCAGACTATTGGTCCTTACACAGTGTTTTCATATCAGAAAAAATTTACTTTATTTTTTATGACTGTTTTGCCTGTGCTGGTCCCTTTGCATTTCCATATAAATCATAGTGTCAGCTTCTTGTTTTTCACATGCACACAAAATCTATGTTTGCATTTTTATTGAGGTTGTATTGACACTGTAGATAAATTTGGAAATAATTGATATCTTAATAGTATTCAATCTTCCAATAAAAAATATATGTTCATGTAACCATAACTTAGGCCAACTTTAATTTATCTCACCGAGGTTTGTGTTTTCTAATGTAGAAATTTTGAACATTTTTAAATTAAATTTGTTTCCAGATATTTTAAGTGTTTTGATGCTATTGGAAATTGTATTGTGTTTCTTAATTTTCTAATTGTTTTTTCTAGCATATAGATATAGATCTGTACATATATAGATATTTAATTATACTCTGCAATTTGCTTAAATTACTAATTTAGTTGCACTTGTTTTTTTGTGTATCATTTAAGCTTTTCTATGGAAATAAAATTTTATTCTCTGATAAACAAAATTGTACTCTCTAAACCCTCCAGTAAAATGACAAAAAGTTATAGGCACCCAGTTGGAAATGAAGAAGTAAAGCAATCCTATTCTTATTCATAGGAAATAGATGATACAATCCTGTGTGTAGAAAATCTTAAGTCATCTACATAATAACAACTGGAATTAGTAAATGAGTTTAGCAAAAAACAGATCAATTTACTGAAAGACTGAATTTGCCAATAAACAATGGACAAACTGTATATGACAAGAGAATTCTACCACACAGCCACTGAAGCAATCAGTGTAAAACAGTCAGGAACTAGTCAATGAATACACTCTTATTTTCTGTTTCCACTTCCATCTCAGGATCAATTAGACAAAACCAAATATGCTCCCTAAACCAAATACATAAAACAGTCCTAGTTAGCCCACAAACAACTTCTCTATGCCAGCAAACCCCCAATCACAGCATACCCGAAGCCCTTCACTGTTTTCCTCTATCATCTTCCCATTCCCCTGCTTGTCTTTGATTTTCTGACAAACACAAATGATGGTAGCTAACTCCCTTATTTTATAGCAGCTCTGAAGAAATTACTTCTGTTTGTTCTCATTTGGGAGTCTTCATTTATTTTCACAATATACATTATATTCTTATATATTTGCAGCAAATAATAGGAATATGAATTTTAAAAAAATTAACTACATTCATCATAGAATCAAAAGGAATAAAATACTCTGGGGGAAAATTTAACAAAGGTAGCACAGCACCTGTACACTGCAAGCAACAAAACATTGCTGAGATAATTTTAAAAAATATTAAAAAAATAATAAATGGACAGATATTCCCACTTTTTGAATTTGAGGAATCAGTACTTTTATAATAAAGAAATATCTTTCAGAATGGTGGTAGGAAGAGGGAGATAGACCCTCATTGAAGTGAAACAGCTATTTAACTGTTGAAATTTACAAAAATAATGCTTTACAGTTTGGGAGGATTGTCCTAAGATAACAAAGCAAATAGAAGAACATACATTCAAGAAAATCTCAGAAAAGGGAGAGTCTATGGCATTTGAGCCATAACCTATACCCTCTCCTCCTGGTCTGTCTCAGTATGTTAGAAGCTCCACTCTGGGTATATGTAGTCAAAATGATTGGGCTCCCTCTCCACATAGCTTTAGTCTAGGTACTATAGTTTCATTCTGGAGAGGTTGGCATAGAACTCTTTCACCACCTCAGCTTCATTTGTAGAAGTTCAATTTTGGGTAGGCTCAGTGAAGAACACTAAGTCTCTCTTCCTGCACTCTTCATCCTTGAATAGGATGGAAACTCTATTCTAGGTATGACAAACTCAGCATATGGACTTCAAACACCACTGCTACAGATTGATGGTAGGGTGAAATTTCCATACCAGGAAGACAACCCAAGAAATCAGGGGCTATTGTCCCCACACAGAGCCTCACTCACAAAGCAGGGTGTCACTCTGGGAGAAGCTGGTCATTATCCTGCTCCTAGCTCCAGGACAGTGGCGTAGAAACATGAAGACAGTTCCTCATCCAATAGAGAATATCAGTAAAGAGATAGAAAAACTTTAAAAAGAACTAGATGAAAAAAGTTTGAAAAAAAAAATTTAAAAAAAAAAAAAAAAAAAAAATTTTAAAAAAAAAAAAAAAAAAAAAAAAAAAAAAAAAAAAAAAATCATTAGGGGGCTCAAAAGTTGATATAAACTGTCAGAAGAAAGGATTGACAAACTTAATAATAGGTTGATAAGAATGATGAAATTTTAAAAAGAGAGAAATAAAAGAAACTCAGAAAAAAAAAAAGCTAAGATACCATTAAATACACCAATACATGCATAATGGGAGCCCCAGAAAGAGAGAAAGGGAAAAATGAACAAACGTTTTTTTCAAAGAAATAATGGATGAAAACTTTGTAAAATCTGATGAAAAATATTAACCTACTCATCCAAGAAGCTCAGCAAACTCTAAGTGGGTTAATGTAAACAGGTCCAGAACCCAGAGACATAATAGTCAAAATGTTAATACAAGAAAAAAATGTTAATAAAGACAAAGAGAAAAATTTTAAAGCAGCAAGAAAAAATAACTCCTCACAAAAAGACCCCCAAGATATTAACGTGTTATTCATCATAAGAAATAATAAAAGTCAGAGGGAGTGGGTTGACATATTTAAAGTGTAGAAGGAAAAAAATGGCCAAATGAGAATTTTATTTGAGTCAAACTACCTTTCAGAAATGAATAAAGACTTCCACAGATAAACAAAAACTGAGAAATTTACTTGATAACAGACCTGACCTATAAGATGTTCTAAAGGAATTTCTTCAGACTGAGAGCAAGTGACACCAGAGAGTAATTTAAATCTATACTTTTAAGAAAACAGCCCAGGAAAGATAGTTATATAGGTATTTTATTTAATTATATATATCCTTTCCTTTATTTTTATAATTGGTTTAAAAACCAAATTAATAAATAATATGTATATAATTGTATTTTGAAGTCTATTACACATAAAACTATAATATGTTTGACAATAAGCACAAAGGAGTTGAGTGGGAACAAACATACACTGGAGAAAGTAAATAAAACCAAATGATAAGTCAAATCCACAGGAGAAATAAAGAGAACCAAAAAGGGAAAATAAGAAAACTATGTGACAATATAGTTTATTGTCATATAGTTTTCTTATTTTAGAAGTATATTCGTGTTCTTCTTTCTTCTCTAGCTACTTTAAATGCCTAAATCATAAAAAGTAATATTTATAATGATATATTGTTGGATTAGTCACACATATAGAAGTAACTGTATAAAAATAACAGCCAAAAAAGAGGGAGTAAAACTAGAGTTATTAGAAATAAACTTTCTGTCTCACTGAAAATTAGTATAAATATGAATTATATCTATGTTAAGATGAATATTGTGAGCACTATACCAACGACTAAGAAAATAACTCAAATACTTGAAAAAAAAAGGATCACGTGAATTAAAATAACACGCTAGAAAATATATGTCTAATACAAAAGAAGGCAAAAAAGAGTTAAAGGAACAACAACAAATATGAGGCATATAAATATCCAACAGTAAAACAGCTGATAGATAAATCAAGCCATACTAATAATAACATTAAATGTGAATAATTTAAACAATCTAGTCAAAGGTAGAAACTGTCAGACTGGATTAAAAAAAAAAAAAGACCCAATTATGTGCTATCTTCAGAAGTCACACACTTGATTCAAGATACAAATAGATTGAAGGTAAAGGATGAAGAAAGATATAATATGCAAATAGTAATCATAAAAAGCTGGAATGGCTATACTAACATTAGCCCAAGATAAACATGAAATAAAAAGAGAAAATAAAACATCAATAGAGATAAATAAAGAAAGGTTTTAGGGTCAGAAAGATAGAAAAATAAAAAATGTATGTCCACCTAAAAGCAGAGCCCCAAAATATGTGAAGAAAAAACCTTCAAAATTGAAGAGAAAATAGAAAATATAACAATAATAATAGTTGAAGACTTCAAAACTCTATTTTTAATAACTTAAGGAATAAATAGATAGAATACTCACATGGATATAGAAGACTTGAAAATTACTCTAAATCAACTAGACGTGACCTACCCCTTTAAATCACTGCATCCTAAAATAGCAGAATACAAACATGGAATATTCACTAGGATTGACCACAACCTAGGCCATAAAATAAACACCAAGAAATATGAAATGATTGAAATATGAAATGATTGAAGTATATTCTTCAACAAAAATGGAAAAATTTTAGAAATTAAGAAGAGAAGGAAGTTTGAGAACTTTACAAATATGTGGAAATTAAGTTAGAATTCTAAAAATACCAATGGGTCAAAGAAGATAAATTAGAAAATATTTGAAGAAGGAAAAGATAAACACAACATACCAAAATTTATGGGATGCACCTGAAGCAGTGTTTATAGGAAAAACATGTAGCTGTAAAACACCTTTATTTAAAAAGAAGAAATATTTTGAAGAGTGTTAAGCAAAATAAAGACCCTCTTTGAAGATGCCCACATCTTAAACCCTGGCATCTGTGAGTATGTTATCTCTCATACTTCATGCCAAAAGGCAACTAAATGTGAAGACAGAATTATGTTTACTAATCAGCTGACCTTAAAGTAGTGGGATTATTCTGGATTATATAGGTAGAACAAATGTAAGTACACTGATCTTTTTTTGTTTGTTTGTTTTAACATCTTTATTGGAGTATAATTCCTTTACAATGGTGTGTTAGTTTCTGCTTTATAACAAAGTGAATCAGTTATACATATACATATGTTTCCATATCTCTTCCCTCTTGAGTATCCCTCCCGCCCACCCTCCCTATCCCACCCCTCTAGGTGGTCACAAACCACGGAGCTGATCTCCCTATGCTATGCGGCTGCTTCCCACTAGCTATTTTACGTTTGGTAGTCACAGATCTTTAAAAGTGGAATTGATAATCACGAGAGGGATGTAGAGAGTCAGAGAGAGACCTGAAGATGCTTTGGTGCTGGTTTTGAAGATAACCAGAAACCAAGGAATGCAGGAAGCTTCTATAAACCAGAAATGGCAAGGAAATAGATTGTCCCTCAGAGCCTCTAGAAACAAACTCAGCCCTGCTAAGGTCTTGATTTGAGTTCAGTTAGACAAATACCTCACCTAAAACTGCAGAACTGTAAGATAATAAATTTGTATTATTTAAGCTGCTAAATGTGTGCTAATTTATTATAGCAGCATCAGGAAACTAATACACAAATCAGTAACCCTGCATCCAAAGACTTGTAAATTATACCTAAAGCAAGAAGAAGGAAGGAAATAACAAAGATTAGAATGAAAAGTAAATTAATAAAATGAAGAATAGAAAATCAATACAGAAAAATAGATGAAAACCTAAGGTGATTTGGGGATTTTAAAAATTCACTAACTTTTATCTAGACTAATCAAGAAAAGAAGGACAGAAGATTCAAAGTACTAAAATCCGTAATAAAAGGTAGAACATCCCTACTGACTTTACAGAAATAAAAAGAATAAGGGAATACTAGTAAAATTGTGTGCCAAAAATTACATGAGCTAGATTAAATAAATAAATCCATAAAAAGACACAAACTACCTAAAACTACTCAGGAAGAAATACATAACATGAATAAACCTATAAAAAGAAAAGAGAGGAAAGAGATTATTTAAGAATTTCCTACAATTAAAAGCCTAGAAACAGATAGATTCGCTGGTGAATTCTACCCAACATTTAAGAATCGATACCAATTCTTCATAAACTCTTTCAAAAACAGAAGAGGAATTATTTCCTAACTCATTTAATGAGAACAGCATTACCTTGTTACCAAAACCAGATGAAGATATCATACACAAAAAAGAAAATTACAGACCAATATCCTGTATTGGATATTATGAATACTATGAATATAGAAACAAAATCTTCTACAAAATACTAGTGAACAAAATACAGAAATACCTAAAACAAGGAGCAACAAGCAACAAGCTTATAACAACAAGCAAGCAGGATTTATCACAGATGAAAGATAAGTTTAATATCAAAAGTTAATCAATATAATATACCATATTAATAAAGGACAAAGCCATGTGATTATCTTAATGTCAATGGATGCAGAAAAAGCCTTTAACATCACCTAACAACATTTCATGATATAAATAGTGAACAAACCAAGAAATGAAGGGAATTTTCTCAGCCTAATAAAGTCATCTGTAAAAAATGCACTGCCAAGATCATAGTCAATGATAAAAGACTGAAAGTTTTTCCCCTAAGATCTTGAAGAAGACTAGTATGCTCATTCTAGGCACTTCTATTTAACATTGTACTAGAGGCTCTAGCTAAAGCAATAAAAATTTTAAAAATGTTATATAAGAAAAATAAAAAGAAGTAAATTATCTTTATTTGCAGATGACATGATCATGTATGTAAAATAGGCAATCCCTATCAAAACTCAGAAAGCTTTTTTTTGGAGAAATTGACAAGCTGCACCAAAAACTTTATAGAAATTCAAAGGATCCACAATAATTATAAAAAAGAAGAATTTTGGAGTTCCCACACTAACTGATTTCAACCTTAAAGTACAATAATCAGAATGGTGTGACATTAGCAAAAGAATGGACATATATATTAATAGAACAGAATTGAGATTACAGGCAAATTCTGAGTTATTCAGATATTCAATTGATTTTTTTCAACATTTCTAAGACAATTCCTTGAGGAAAGGGGTAGGTTTTTCAACTCATGGTTCTGAGAAAATTGACCAAAAAAAAAAAAAACAAAAGAAAGAAAGAACAGAACCCACCCCCCCCAAAACATGGGTTGCTATTTCATGTAACATAATATACAAACTTTAACTCAAAACAGATCATAGACCCAAATGTAAAATATCACAAATCATAATACTTTTAGAACAAAATAGAATAGGGTGTTGGATTTAAATTAAGCAAAAATTTCTTAGATATGACAACAAAATTATAATCCCTAAACTTAAAAAAAATAATAAATTTAACATCAGTGAATAAAAAAAGTGCTGCTCTTGGGGATTTCCCTGGTGGCCCAGTGCTTAAGAATCTGCTTTCTGATGCAGGGGATGTGGTTCGATCCCTGGAGGGGGGGAGCTAAGATCCCACATACCATGGGGCAACTAAGCCTGGGTGCCTCATATAGAGAGCCTGCGTGCTGCAAACTACAGAGCCCACGCACTCTGGAGCCTGCACACCACAACTAGAGAGAAGCCCAGGTGCCACAATGAAGAGCCCATGTGCCCACAACTAAGACATGAAACAGCCATAAATAAACAAACAAACAAACAAATAAAGAAATAAATAAAGCTTGCTTGTTTGCTTGTTAAAAAAAAAACGCTGCTCTTAAAAAGGAAAAAGCCACAGAGTGGGAGAAAGTATTTGCTACTCATGTATCTGATAAAGGACTTTTGTCCATAATATATGAAAAACTTATAGAGCTCAATAAGAATACAAACCTAATAAAAATGGACAAAGTTATTTCACCAAAGAAGACATACAAAAACTTGTTCATACATGAAAACATGCCCAACATCATAACTTGTTAAAGAAATGAAAATTCAATCTATAGTGCAGTACGGCTACCTCTCTGCTAGAATGGCTACATTCAAATAGGTTGACAATACCAGGTGTTGATGAGGGTATAGAGAAACTAGAACCTTCACACATTGCTCCTGGGAATGTAAAGTGGTACAGACACAATAGAAAATAGTTTAATAGTTTATTACAAAATTAAGCATAGACTTTAATATACCAGCAGTTTCACTCAGGAAAAACCAAAAACATATGTCCACCCAAAGATTTTAAGATGTAGAGTTGTCTTATATACACCTAAAAGATAAAAATGCTCCCCATTAAGTTATGGCACACCCTCAGTTGTAGGATGCATTACAACATGAAAAAATACAAATCTTCTATTGATGAGACTTTCATTTATTTTGCACCCCTCCCAAAATATATTTTATTGCCAGTATTCCAAATCACACCATTTGGGGTTGGGGATGATGGTTACTATTGGCTTCAAATGAGTCAAATTGACAGCTTTCCATTTGTTAAAGAAAAAAAAGAAAAAAAAGAAAAGATTATATTTTGAGATCTTTATAATGGGAAGGAATGTCTTAATCTACAGTTTCTTTAAGAAAATTGTCCTCTTCATCCATCCTTCAATCAATGTAACACTATAAGAATAGGATTTTCAATATGTTACAAAAGTGATTCATCCAGTTGAATATATTTGTTATCGGTGATGAAATTATTATTTAATTACTGTCAACTCTGCTTCAAATATTACTAGTAGGAAATCCTAGAACACTGACAGTAGAATGTAATTTATTAATCAATTTCATAGTACTGCTCAGCTAAGCATAAATTTACCAATTAAAGTAAATTAAATAACTAAATCTGGAAGGGTATATTCGTAGCATTAAGTATTATGACCTTATATAGAGAATCACAATATTCATGGCCAGCTAACAAAACTTTTTCTAGAAGAACAAAGCTTGTTCAGTGCAGAATAATTGACTTTATATTAGTATCATCTCTAAATAGTTATTGGACTTCCTCCCTCTTACTCTGCACCCATCATCCAACCTCTTCCTCTCTCATTTTTTCCCATTCTTTCTCCCTCTATTTCTTGCTCTCCCCCTCCATTCTTTCCTTTCTTTTGTTTCTTTTGCATAAAGAAAGAAATTGTTTGCTAATATCCCTTGATAATTTTGATATTCCTTAAAATAGTTACAATAAAAAAGCTTCACTCTTCCTCACAATTTAAAGGGAGAAATGAGAAGTACTGATTAATTTATAATTCTATATTCAAAATTGTTGTTGTTGTGATGGTGGGGATACAAATTTATCTTTGGTTTTGGGGCATTCACTATAAAGGAAAGATTGAGAAATTTACATATTGTACCAATGAAATATTTCCACTCTGACTTGATTAGACATTTAATATTCCCAAAGATTACTTAACCAGGATTTTCTCTTTATTGTATCCTTAAAATATTTTTCTAGGTGATTGGATAAAAGGCACATATTAATAAGCTCAAACTAGACATTTTGCAGAAGCATGAAAACAAGTTATGTATCACATTCTTGGCTCTTCAATCTTCAGAGCAGACTGTCATTCAGTCTAGCTTCAGATGCCCACAGGAAAACCTAACCCAGGATGCCAGGTTTACTTTCACCTATGGAGTGTCAGGCCATTTGTCTAAAGATGGGGCCACCATCTCAAATATACCAGCTTACCTGTACTTTACTTCCCAGCATAAGGTCAGGTATTTCTCTGTCCTTAGCAGCTTTGCATAATGTTTAAGGGTTTCTCATGCCACCTCTGGCTTTCTTCTTGCCTAGAGAAAGAGAAGTGGCAGAATATTTCTTTTCAGTTGAGGGAGCCAAATATCCAGGCACCTTAAATGGTGATAGAAATTTGCTATAAGAAAAATATGCTGCAAATATATCCTTATAAAAAAAGTGATAGCTGTGGATATTAGATGAATTTGTATTGATGTTTTAGAGGAATGGGGAATATTAACATACAGTAGATGTGCTGAAAATGTGTCTATTTTTCTGTGGACCAGATGCATGTCAACATGGGCATCTGGGCTGAGAACATGGAGGAAAGTGCCAATGAGGGGTGGGCAAAACTGGGGGATTCATGCCCATAGTGACAAAGTCTTAGCATCATTATTGACTCACTAGAGAAGATTTTAGTGCAGATTACCATTTCAATACCAAGAGAAAGTTCTAACCATATCTTTCATCATTAAAAATGAATTTGGGTTGTCTTTATCAATAGTTGAGATTTCTATCATATGTGATTTCTCACAATTTACAAATTCACTGGTTATGTTTATTAGTTTGGGACTCTGCTGACCAAGTGCATAGGGCAAGTAGCTGATGTCTCCATTAATCAAGTAAATGCAATGAGAGAGATAATATAGCAGATGAGCCCCAAATAATAATATTATAAGAATTAGACACCCTGAATATTACAACCTGGCTTGATCTCTAGATATAAGAAGCAAAAACATTTTTGTTAGAATTCCAAAATGGTCACTTGTTGTGAGACATTGAGAAATACTCTGCACTTAAAAGCTCAATTTCTTCATCAATGTAATGGGAATCACATAATCTTTGTTTTCTTTATAAAATTATTTTAAAGTTATAATGGAAATATTGCTGTTAAAAAATTTATAATCTCTAAAGTTTTAATCTTGTATAGTATTCTTAAAATACTAAAAGTAATAATAGCATTAATAGTAATTAATTGGTAATAAAGTTAAATTTATGGACTGCACTCTGTAAGTTAGGCGTGTATAGATCATGTAATTTGATTCTTGATATTATGCAGAATTGAAGACATTACCAATAGCAGATTAAATAATGAGATGAACCCAGGATACTTGGATTAAAAGCTAAAAAATATATTTAAAATAATTTAAAATCAATTTTAAAAATGCTTATTTAAATATCTACTTTTAAGAATAGATTTCATACTGTAAACTAATAAGATTTGGTATTACAGTGATAAAATGTTGAACGGCCCTGAGTGGAAGGAAGGGATGCAGTGAAGGCCTGTAATGGTCCCAGGACCTCTCTTCCTCCCTGTGTGGGGTCTCCTTGTGGCAGAATCTACAGGTGATGAGGGAGATCTGAGATAAGGTCCAGTAGGAGTTCCTCCTACCAGGATATGGAACAGTTTCAGAGCCAATGGATTGAGTGTATCAGTTGAGACAGGATATGTCTTTACACTACATTCTAGATTCCCTAAGAGAAAAAAAAAAAAAAATCTGAAACATGATCAACCCACATGCCAAAGTGTATGTTCAAAACCCAATTTAAACCTTATCAGCAGGTTAACATTATTTTTCTAAATATTACATAGTCTTCTAATTCATCTACTGCCATGATTGTAAGATACAAGAGAAGACAAAGTACATAAGCTCATAGCATCAAATTAAGTCTCATGCCCTTCTTGGACTCACAGTTCTCCCTGACTCCTAGTGATTTTTCCCAAGACAATTAAAAGGAAGACTGAGCAGGATCATAGGGGAGTAACAGATGGTTATGACTGTAAGAATGAAACACCACTCCAGATAGAATAGCAATGTGCAGCTGGAATGCAAAGGACTTGAACCACGTGACACTCTTCTTCACATAGGACTTCAGAATGAATTGACGCTTGGGGTGCCTCATGTATTATCATGGACTGCAGTTGTAAGTTTGGGAAGATAATTTGTGGTTTCAAATTTTTGTAAACTAAAATACTTCCCTCTCACTGAAAACTGCTTCCTTTGGCCCAGCTGGAATGGATGCTTGCCAGAGAAAGGGAGAGAAAGAGAGAGAGAGAAGGAGAGAAAGAGAGAGAGAGAAAGGGACACGAGCACAATATATTAGAAGAGCAAAGGGAGAAAAAATGAGGAGAGAAGTAGAAAGGATTAGAGAATGATTTCTTTTTTTCTTGTGGAACTGTCAGTTTTCCCTGATACAAAGGAGAGTGCTTTGTCATTGTTTCCTTTATAACACTGATGAATTTCTTATTGAGTGGGTATTGGGTTTTAGTTAAACATGACAGGAGCAGAGATTTATAGGCTGTTGTCTCAGAGGCTGTTTGAAAGGCCCCATAATGCTTCAGGGCACGGATGTGATTTCAGTTTTCACTTCTGGTAAATAGCCAACAATTTCATACACTCCACCCCTTCGCCCTGATTAGAGAGCTCTCCTTAAAAAATGGAAGTATACTTGATGAAATTCAAAGCAAAGGCAGAAGAGGGGGTAGGAGGTAAGTTTTTATAGGGGTTTTCTCTTGTTTTCTTTTCAACTTACACATTCTTAGAATAAATGGTGGTATTCATCCTGTCCTTGTGTTTATTATAGAGAAAGGCAATATCCTGGATGACAAATTGTATTCTAAATACCATTATGCTTCTCGTTACAATCTAATAGGTTTAAAATTCTATTTATGTGTGTGTGTGTGTGTGTGTGTGTGTGTGTGTGTGTGTGTATACACATAAAATAAATGTCTCTTGGTGAAAGCAAAAAAAGTGAAGGTGAGGAACTGAACACAAACTAGTCACTATGAACATAAACATATCACTAGATGCCCCCCCCTTCTCTTACTCTATCATGTGTGATATGTACAATCTGTTATAGTTCTTTTTAACTCAAAATCCATTGAAAGCTTTTATTATGTTATTATAAAACTTTGTTAATAACTGTACCATATTTACATAATCCTTTGATTTCAAATTGCCTATGTTTTCAATTTTTCACAATTTTGTATAGCACAGAAATTATAATTTACACACAATACTTTTTCTTCAGTTCCCTTAGTCAGTATTCCACAAAGTGCACTAACTCGGTATGAACATTTTAAGAACATTTGGTTCACATTGACAAATGGCTTTTCAAAAAATTGGATCAATTTACATTTCTATAATACCCTCTTTGCCTTATCCTCACCAGCAGGCATTATTTTTAGACTTTAAAAAATATTTCTCCAATTATTTTTTAATGTTTAAAATTCACTAGTAAGGCTGAACAAGGCCATTTTTATTACCTTTTACCAAATAATTCACCTCAAAATGTCTTAGTGAAATCTTAATATTTCTATTTGTAAATGTTATGTATTAGAGATTCTGTCACAGTACATTCAAATATTTATTTCCCAGATTCCCTTTGCATTTAAGTTTTGATTATTTTAAAGACTTTGTTTATTTGCAGCTATACTAAGATCAAAGTGTCAGATAGAGCTCAGTAGCATATTATAAAAGTGATAAAAGTTAAAAAAGTTATAAAAGTTCTTGCCTTCAACAATGGGGAGGCAAAAAGAGTTAAACCTGAAAATACGGAAGAAGAAAACAACTGAATGAACTCTCTATTTGGATAAAAGAGTAAACCCCAACAAAAGAGTAACTTCAAACCCAAACTATAATCTTCAGATCCTACAATATGCCTTTGGGTTCCATGGGTTAAGTTTATCAACTTGCAAAGTGCAAATAACGGCTAATGCTTCTATGGTGCTTATATTATTTTTCCTTTGTCTCTTTTGTGGGAAACGGGGGGAAATAAAGGTTGTGTTTGGCCCTTTTGGCACTGATGAGGTGTGAGAGAAAAAAGGGGGCAAGATAGAGTCTCCAGAGGGGAAGAACCCACCCCGCTGCCTCCCAAGGCATATTTCTTCCCTTTACCTGTGCTTGTCATAAACTATCTCGTCACTAGCAGCAGCCCAGCTCAGCTGGTGAGGAAAGACAGACATGTGGTGAACCATGCTAAGTGGGGGCACATTTCCACACTGTGCTCACCCAGATTCTGGCACATTTACCTTGTCTAGGAACCTGATTGTATCAGAAGCAATGCCCAGAGTTCACAAGAGCAATCTCCCACAAACATTAGGGCTGTGTTGGAATTAACTATTTTTAAATCATTTCTATGAAAGCATATCTATAATTTAGATAGTAAAAATGGAAAAAGCTGGAAAGTTCCTTAAGTGGGCTACATTCATAAAAGTGTTCAGAATCAAAGGGAAGAACTCTAACCATCTGAGCCATCTAGAATCTTTCTCTCATTTAACAAATATGGGTCAAATGCCTACTGTGTGCCATGTACTGTACTTGGCTCTGAGGCTAAGAATAAAGATGGCTCTGGTCCTGACTTCTCTTTGTTCATTAGTAGTAATGACACATAGAGGAATAATCACATATTTTTACAAACTTTTTTTTGAATGTTCTCTCTTCCAAATGTCCAAGATTCTTCTCTTTATATTAGATGTAATCATTTAGCAGAAAAATAATTTGAAATTCATGAAAACCTTTTGGGAGCATCTTATGAAACTGATTTTAAGCATGCATATCTGGAAAGAAATGTCTACTACTATGCCAAAATTTTCATTAACTCCATCAATGCCCACCAAAGCCACTTTACCTTCTCAGTAGATATCTTCCATCTCATGGTCTCTACATCTCTCGACCCAAACCACTGAGCTATACATCTATGACAAAGATGGTCTGACTTAGTCTGAACGGGAAGGACCCTGGACAGCAAGTAGATATGCATTCAATGTATTCTGGACTTCCAGCCTGATTGACATTTGGCTTTCAGTGTGCCTTCTGATAGCAGGATTTTGTTGATAGGATTTCTGTTAGGCCCAATTTATTTTCTCTTCTATAACAATATCCTAAGTAGGTTGAACTCTTGATTGAGAGTTTGAAGAAGTCAAGGAAATTCCAGATTTGTCATAATAAAAAAATGATTACTGATTATTTGGATACCTAGTTTAGCACAATGCTGATTTCAAATCTATTAATTTCTAAATACTAATATAGTTTAGCTTAATAGTTAAGAGCAAGAATTTTGGAATATGGCAGATATTGGTTCTCATTTTGACATCTACTGGGGACTAGATTTGGCCTCAAACTCCCTGACTTGGATGCTATCTCCTCTCTCACATGAGTCCCCTTAGGACTTCTTTCTGTACTCTCATCTTGCCAACTTCCTGGATCCAAACCTTTGATTTACTCCTGACCTCAAATCCGCTGGAGCCCTAATCCCAGTGAACTGTTTCCTACTGCTGGATGCACCTGGTCAAATTTGCCCTTCTCCTGCTTGGGTATGACCTAAGTTTTGAGCATAATATCAGTCTATAGTGTGTCAATTTTGACTTACCCTCTTTTTAGTAGGCTAGAGCCTTATTCCCTGGGAAGGTGACTAGGTGGATGAATCACTGGATTTTTCTTCCAAGGTTTAAGAATGAGCATACATGTTTTGCTCAATGAATACAATGGCTTGGAACTATGGATTTTTCAGAGGGCTTTTATAGTGAAGGCAACACATTGTGTCTAAGGAAACACTATTCTAGGAGGAAAAAATACCTAAGACTAACAGCTACTTCTACTGCAAATTCAGCACGGAGCAGTGAAAGTTATTAATATCCATTATATCTAAGGTCTATCAACAGAAAAGAAATTATACTAAATGAGGCGCTCAGCAGGTGCCAAGTACAAACTATTCACCGAATGAATAAGTAAGTGACAATAAGAAGAGAGAAGATGGTACAATTTAATATTATAATTACTCCAAGTTCTTCCTTGGGCTATCTTCATCTTTCTATTAGTGAGTAGTTTCATGGCTTCTCCTGTTTAACTTCAATAGTATATCACTGGCTCCCCTCCAGATAATCTTGTATCAGGAAAACTATAAAGTTCTTAAAAGACGCAAATTAAATTTTCTCCCTCCTATTTTTACTACTGAATTTTCTTTTAAGACATAAGATTATATATATATATATATATATATATATATATATATATATATATATGTACACATATAGATAGATAGAGACAGAGAGATGAGACAGAGAGACAGAGATAGACTGTGTGTCTGCAATTTTTAAGTAAATAAAATCTTTTCCTTCTTTTTTCCTTTTGAGTTGTCTAAGAGGACCCTAAGTGTTCTTACTCAAAGTCATATAACTTGGGGATGAGTAGGACGGAGTGATAAAGCAACTCAGGTTCTGATGGTTTGATAGCTACTGTTAAATGCTCTCTCTGGTGATGGTGGAGACTTTAAGATAACTTTGCTGCTGTGGAAAGGGTCAGATAAAATGGGGTTCATGCCTGAGGAGCACAGTGAATGGCCAGGCTGAGAACTGAGAAGAGCTGGGTCTTTGTAAATAATTTGAAAGTGTCTCAGGAGCTTTTGAGAGCTTCTTTTTCAACCACAGAGCTCTTGTGCAGAATATTTCACCCAGTTGGCAGGTCAATTCTCATACACTGCTGATGTTTTTCAGCTCACAGAACTGTGTTCTGTCAGTTGAAGCCAATTTTTGATCTTAACTTTGCCATCATAGTATTGTGATTCTGCTAATGTCTAGATGGAAGTGCAATGAACTGAAACATGAGTCCTTTTCCTTCTGGACCTGTATCATAAAGGTTAATCTAGATACTATTATATTAGTTATCTTTTCCTGTGTAATAAACCACCCCAAAATTTAGTGGATTAAAAAATATTTTTCTCACAAAGGGGGCAGCAAGGCTTGGGATGAGGGGGCATGTCTTATCTCTGCTCCACCCACATCAGTTGGGGTGGCTCACTAGGGCTGAGTGGATCCATGTTGAAGACAGCTCCCTCACATGACTGGCAAGTTGATGCTGGCTGTCAGATGGGAGTTCAGCCAGGGCTGTGGTTCTCTATGTGGGCTGCCCCGGGGCTGCTTGAGCTTCCTCTCAATGTGGTAGCTGTGTTCCAAGAGCAAGTGTTCTAAAAGAGCAAGGCAGAAGTGAAGGACATTTATGACTCAGTCTCAGAAGTCATATAGTGTCACTCAATTGTGTGAGAGAAGGGGACATAGACTCCACTTCTCAACTGGGGAGTGACAAGCTTCCAGAGAACTTATGGCATAAGAGATGTTTCTGTAAATATCTTTGGAAAGTACTGTGGGCCACAGTAATTACTGTGATTTACACCAAGAGAAGCTTATGACACAGACATTCCTATATTTTTTACTACCAAAATCAACAACTAAAACCCACACCCTTGTATTAAAAAATATAAAACTTGATTCAAATGTTAAAAAACCTTTTTCTCTCATGTATTTTTGTTCTCAGAAGAAATAGTGGGATTAAGTTCTTCTCCAAGTGTTCTTTAACATAGACTCTACCTTTCAGCTTGACCCTAGGATATGTATTCAACACTAGGTAACTCTACCTAAGGCACTTGAAAAGTTACCCCTGAATGATTTCTCCAGTTTAAAAAAATAGTTTTGAGCATTTGTGTTATTTGGTCATTCTTTGTTCTTTTGGGATGATTTTTACTTTGCTCTTGTCAAACAATTATATTCGAGTAGTTCAGCTTGGAATGAAACATGCAGAATTTAAAGAGGGTTTTGCATCATTCATACTGTCTCAGTATTATTAATGTCAGGAAATGAGGTCTGCATTGGTCTGTAACTGTCAGAGCTCTTAACTGCCAGAAATAGATACTAACACTGTTTGTTGTAAGCATCAGAGGGATTCCTTGAAGAATACTGGGTAATTCACAGAATTTCTGGGAAGGCTGTAGAATCAGGCTTAGGAAAAGAGAGGCTGGGTAATAGTAAGAACCATAGTTTATATCACAGCAGCGTAGTGAGAACACCAAGGCCATCTCTGCCAACCAGTGGATGCCATGGCCATTGGGCACTGGAGTCTATTGCTAGCCTCATTAAGAGGGCTGGTCCCATGTAAGTGGATGCTGTTGCCATCATAACCACTATCACCAAGGTAGACTCTCTACAGCCCCTGTGAAAGTAGCTCCAGACTCAGAGTACAGGCTAGATTCATTTCATTTGTCAGGTCTGAGCTATAAGAGAAGATGGTCAAGCATATATCTAGTGTCTTCAGATTACTTTGGAGAGAAGCATGCTCTGTCTTTTATCCAGGTTTAGGAAAGACATCCTCACTCTGGGCAGAAAAAGTAAAACATGGATCCATTACAAGCTTTTTCTTCTGGGCTACTCTGTGTAATTCAGGAAAGCTGCATTGGTCAGGATGGGCTAGGTACTGCTATAGCAACAAACATTCCCAGCTCTTCGAGTTTTAAGCTAACAGAGGTTTATTTATCACTCACCATACATATCCATTGCAGGTTGGCAGGGAATATGTGCTGTGTTGTCCTTACTCTGGAATGGAAGCTGGTGTAGCCTCTAGCATTTGGAATGTTGTGGGCTATAATAGCAAAATAGAAGGAAATATGGTGAGTTGGACACTGGCTTTTAAAGATTTCCATAGGTGTCACTTTTCCTCACATTTCATTAGCTAAAACAAGTCAAATGATTGTACCTTATTTCAAAGAGGCAGACAAATGCAACTCTATCATAGGCCTGAAAAGATGAGAACTGGAATAATGGAACTAGCCCTAATGACTACCCTGTCTACCTGTCTAGTCACCAAAATCAAGCTAACTATCCTTCCAATAGGGAATCTACTTCTTCCATATTCAAGAGAGTCAATTCAAAGATCCTATTCAGTAATCCAGGATCGTTCAGTGGCTTATAAAAGTCTCTTCATTGTGGGGTGACACAGGGTAGTCTTACAAGGTGAAATGTGACTCCTCTTGATCCAGACATGAACTAGAAATACAATGTACCTTTCACCCAACACCCAATATAAAGTGAGATAAAAGGACAGTACAACCACAGTAAATCCCCATTTGGAAAGAGGAAAGGAGGGAGACACAACAAACACTGAAATCCTTCTGGGATGACATTTTTGAGTACCCTGATCTGGTGCTGATGTTCCATCTCAAGGCCGCTTCCATTTTCCATGCTAACTTATGGACCTGGGCTCCACCCTCTGAGATTTTTCTGTTCTTCTTTATTTTCCTTGGCTATATTTGAAGTGAATATTGGGAAGTATGTATTCTTTGGAGGCTGAACAGACTTCTTAACCTTATTCTCACCCATAAATGATTGATATCCAAGTTTCTTTATAGGTTTCAATTATTTCCAGTCTCTCTTCTTTATTTTTTAAATAAACATTTTATTTTGAGATAATTGTAGATTCACATGCAACTGTTAGGAACAATACAGAGGGATCATGTATACACTTCATCTAGTTTTCCCCAAAAGTAACATCTTCCATAATTATAGTACAAAACAATACAGTAACCAGGAAATTGACATTGATATAACCTACTGATCTTACTTGTATTTCAACCAGCTTTACATGTACTCATTTGTTTGTGTGTGTATTTATTCTATGTGATTTCATCATGTGAGTATTTGTGTATTTCAATTCTATCATCAAGATTAGAACAGTTCATCATTATCAGGATTCCTTGTGCTGCTGTTCTGTAATTACAGCCCCCATTTCTAACCCCTGAGAACCACTAATCTGTTCATTTTCATTTCAAGAATATTATATAAATTAAATTTTACAGTGTGCAAATTTATGGGAGTGGCATTTTCACTCAAGATAATGAAATTTGGACCAATCGAAGTTGTAGCATGTATCAGTTTTTGTTCTTTTTTATAGCTAAGTGGTATTCCATAATATCAATGAACTATAATTTTTTAACCATTTGCCTGTTGAATAAAATTTGGATTGTTTCCAGTTCAGGGCTATTGTGAATAAAGCTATTGTGAACATTCATGGTTTTTTGTATGAAAATAAGTTTTTATTTCTCTAGGATAAAAACACAAGTGTGGGGTCTTCCCTGGTGGCGCAGTGGTTGAGAGTCTGCCTGCCGATGCAGGGGACATGGATTCGTGCCCTGGTCCAGGAAGATCCCACATGCTGCAAAGCAGCTGGACCCGTGAGCCATGGCCGCTGAGCCTGTGCATCTGGAGCCTGTGCTCCTCAACGGGAGAGGTCACAACAGTGAGAGGCCCACGTACTGCAAAAAAAAACCCCAAAACCGAAGGGTGCAATCTCTGGGTTGTATGGCAATCACATATTTACTTTTATATGACATTGTCAACCTGTTTTCTATGGTGGTTGTACCATTTTACATTCCCACCAGTGATGTTTAGATGATCCAGTTTCTCTGCATCCTTGTCAATGCTTGGGATTTCACTATTTTTATTTTAGCCATTTTGTTAGTTCTATAGTGATATCTCATGGTTTTAATTTGTAATTCCCTAATAAGTAAAGATATTAAGTGTCTTTTCATATGCTTTTTTTACTATCTACATATCCTCTTCAATGGAATGCTTTTGTCTTTTTATTCCCTTTTTTCTAATTTAATTGTCTGGTTTCCTATTTTTTCAGATCTGAGATTTCTTTATATATTCCAAATACTACAGTATTGTTGAATACGTGGTTTGAAAATATATTCCCCCAATCAGTAGTTTGATTGTTTATCCTTTTAACCAAATCTTTTGCAGAATCAAAGTTTTTTTTGTTTTGTTTTTTTTGATGAGGTCCAGCTTATCAATTTTTGCTGTTATTGCTTGTGCTTTTGGTATCAAGTCTCAGAAACTCATCCTGAAGATTTTGTCCTATTTTTCTTTTCTAAAAACTTTATCATTTTACATTTTAATACAGTCTATTTTAAGTCCAAGGTAGTAAGTTGTTAGTGTGTTTTTCAGAATCACTCACTCAAAACTTTAGTATTTTTTAATCTATTTGATTTCATTTAGCACCATATAACAATAGCTATATTAATAGTATTTTTGCTATGTAATTTTTATACTTGCAAATTTATTTGAATCTCATTTTCATGCTTTTCTCTCTCTCTCTCTCTCTCTCTTTCTCCAACAGTTATTGAGTAAAAATCCTCTGCTGCCCACTGTACTAAATGCATTCTATGTTGAGTACTTATTTAATATTCACAACCATCCTATGGAGGACTTATTTTAATTCTTTCTTTTCTTAAGAAAAAGAAATAGAGACCTAGAGAGTTTTAAGAACAAGCTTTCGACATAAAACAAGCAAGGGGTGAAGGCAGGATACAAACTCATACAGCCTGACTTCACAGCCCCCCTACCCTGTACTGAATTGGGATGTATAACTCTCTATAATAAGATAAATTAGACACATCAGTGGTATTTGTATATAAAGCATTATTAAACCAAATGTGAACAGAAAAGGCTGATTATAACATATTTTCACCCTAGTGGTTTCTCAGACCACTTTTTCTTCCTGTTTACTAAGGTTAATTACAGTTCTTTCTTGTGAGGTGCTAAAGGAGAGTTTCTAAGGCAAGCATGCCTACAATACTCCCACATTTCCTGGATGAGCACAATGTTAATATAATATATCCTCAGAGCCCTGCAACATAAATTGGAACTGAAGTGCCAGGAAGCGTGAAAGATAGCAGAGTGACAATATACTGTGTCAATGCTTACAACTATGGGCTTTTAATATCCGGATCATTGAACTACTATATACATGATGTATAGTACCAGTCCGGGAGCAGTGTGGCTCTGTTGGCTGGAAGGTCTTCCTGCTTCTGCAGACTTATCAGTCTAAGGCATTAAAGGGAACAGTCTCAGGTGTCCCAGTGCCTTGGGTCTGTGTGTGGGACCAACCCCTAAGCTGATGCTGCAGGAAAGCTTCCTGAGAACGACAAGGATATCAGCATTACTTTGTTTAGTCATCCCAAGTGTTGCTTTGCAGAAATGCTCTAAAACCAACATTTAAGGAAACTCTACAGTTACATTAGCAAAGCTATCTCAAGTGACTGTTCTTGTTTAGAAAATATCCCACATGTGTGAAACCAGATGTTTTACAGTTTAGTATTTGTTTTTGAAGGCAGAGAATGATATCTTAAAGCTTCTCTCTTCATCTTTCTTATCTTAAAGCCAAGCTTACAACTATAACCCTGAATTTTCCTGAAAATTTAAAATATATTGCTCAATTATAATTTTCTCATTCAATTGAAAAAAAGAGCAAAAAAAGATGAAAAAATTTTTAAAGAGAAACACTGACCAAACAACCCAACCCCAAATCCAAACAAACAAACAAATGTATAGGGCTGGTTTGGCTAACTGGATTTAATGCATGTATTCTCCACATTTCAAGAGTACAGTAGGGTTTGAAGTGTATTATATTTTAGCTTCTGATCAAATTTGTATTTGGTTCTGAGGTGGTCCTCTTTTTGAGATCTGTACATTCCTTAGCATTTGACCATTAGCTCTGCACCATTGTAAGGGTTGTTGTGTCTTTTAGCTACCACCATAGACAAGAAGACACAAATGTGAGTTAATAACCATCAAAGGTGCCTATTTCCTTTTCCTATAAATCAGAGCATGCTTTCCTACTGAATTTTGCAAGAAGGAAAACAGATTCCCTCCTGCTGATGTGAGGAAGTGAAGCTAAATCTCCCTCAAGATTCACTTTGGCTCCTTACAGCTGGATGTTAGTACCTATTTATATGCAATTTTACTTCATTTAGTCTTTAAGGTTGTGCCTGAGGTTAGTTTAAAAGGTTAGTTAAATGTTAATGGATGTTAATGCTGCAATTAAATTGTTAAATCAATTGAAAACTGTGGCTCCATCTCTATCCGCGTTAGTGCTGGCTTGAGCTGCATTGGCGTATAAATTAAAAGCTGTAAATCTAGTGAAGTCTAATTAGAGACCAAATTTCTCATTTATCTTATTTTCACAGGACTGTAAGCACTGATAGATAATCAACGAAGGGCTAAAAACTTTTTAACATTAAAAAACTATTTTATCTATTTCAGGATTCAGGTGACTGATTATAATTCAGATCCAATTATTGTAAAAGGTCACATGTGAAATGAAGTTCTTTCAGACACTCTAAGTTTTATTTTACAAGTTTGCATACAACCCACTACCATCCCCATCCCCAAAAGCAAATATAAATACATTATTGAAGACCGACTTTAATGACATCTTAGAGTAACCTCAGTGCTAAACAGTATGTTTAGTACACTGCTGCATTAAGCAAAAGGGGGAAAGATGGATTTAGAAACTTTGTCAGAGAATCATCAGGGAGCAAAATTAAGCCTTCATGGATGTCTAAGGTGAGAATTTTTCATTGTTGCTTCAAATTGGCTGTTGCCATCTTGATTTACCCAGTGTCTGAGAATACTTGAGTATAAAGAGTTCAAATGAAAGGATTTGTTGAGCTTAATCCTCCTCAGTTCACTACTGTAGAACTACTCCATTGAAATTATTCTGTGTGTAACTCAACTTTGGTTCCACAATATTTGATCATATTTTAAAACAAAAATTCTCTCCATTATTCTCTAATTTATGGCACTTAATGATGAGGTCTAACCATAGTTTTGATATACAAATGCTGACATGAAGACATGTTAATTTCTACCTAAACCAGAAGATCAAAAATTGTGTTTCCAAAGAGTAGGAACACACACATAGGTTTTGGTTTGCAAAGCTGCTTCTATTATTATTATTTAACTTTTTAAATGAAAATGATATTTTCTATGAATGTTAATTTCTTTAATAAAATCTTCTGCCCAGAAAAATACTATTTTAAGAGAAGAAATTATAAATGGATATTCAAATAGAAGGCCTCATCCCTCTAATGAAGACACAAGCCATGTCCTTCTTCCTTCGTATTCTGAGACAAGTTTCAGCACTGATTAAACCACAGAAGAGCATCAAAGAGTGAATTGCTGAGAAGATTGAATGTTCTGAACTTTTTGCTTTCTTAATTTTGTCTTGAATTCAGATCTCCTAAAACTCTCGATCATAGACTGTAGGAAAAATGCCGTGTTAGGTTGCTTGTCCCCTGAAGCAAATGAAAAAGATGTTCTATTTTTTCACCCTTAAAGAAGCACTGATTTCTTGACAGCATGTTTGTTTCTTACTTGCAAGCATTTCAAACTTAAGAACGAACACATTATAACCAGCTGAACAAAAATCAGTCTATATTCATGAATTGCTGTGACTTTCAAAAGGAGGAGGCTGCAAGATCTTAACCAGGGACTTTGTACTTAATGATGAAAAGGTGCAGATGTCTTTCTACTTAAATACTTGGCATGGAACACAGAGCCAATCTCTCTCTTTCTCTTTTTCTTTAGTTAGGTAGAAAAACAATAGCAAAAGACACAATTTTGGCACTTTTGAGGCGTGTGAGTTATCACTCTACTTGTAGAAAGAGGCTGGGAAATTCTTTGAGTAGAAAAACTGGGATGGGATATTGAATTTTTTTCTGATCACCAATCTTCTGGGAGCAGGCTTTTTTATATTCAAGTGTTGACAGGAAACTATCTGCTGAGACTAGACATACACCTAAGAGCTTTTACTTAATGATCTCTGAGAATGATCTGCAGCTGAAGCCTAAAATTTTGCTGTTAAAAATAAATTATTATATATGTGTTAGCATACAGTATTTGGTTTTCTCTTTCTGACTTACTTCACTCTGTATGACAGACTCTAGGTCCATCCACCTTACTACAAATAACTCAATTTCATTTATTTTTATGGCTGAGTAATATTCCACTGTATATATATGATACATCTTCTTTATCCATTCATCTGTCGATGGACACTTAGGTTGCTTCCATGTCCTGACTATTGTAAATAGAGGTGCAATGAACATTGTGGTACATGACTCTCTTTGATTTATGGTTTTCTCAGGGTATATGCCCAGTAGTGGGATTGCTGGGTCATATGGTAGTTCTATTTTTAGTTTTTTAAGGAACCTCCATACTGTTCTCCATAGTGGCTGTATCAATTTATATTCCCACCAACAGCGCAAGAGGGTTCCCTTTTCTCCACACCCTCTCCAGCATTTATTGTTTGTAGATTTTTTGATGCTGGCCAGTCTGACCAGTGTGAGATGATGTCACATTGTAGTTTTGATTTGCATTTCTCTAATGATTAATGATGTTGAGCATTTCTGAATTATGGTTTTCTCAGGGTATATGACCAGTAGTGGGATTGCTGGGTTAAAATATATATATATATATATAGTATATATATATATATAAAATAACTTCTTTTGAATTACAGATTGTTTTCTTAATGCAAATGCAAACATCTTTTAAGTCCTACAAGCCACTCTCAGTCACTAATGTGGCTGCTTCACAATCTGAAGCTGCTTCAGATCTGTTTCAAGGGTTGGTGGAGGACGTGAATGAGGGAGATTTTACTGGAGGCTGGAGAGGTGGGGTCTGAGCAAGGATTCCTCCCCCAGTGGGGAGAGGCAGAGCAGGACAGTGCTCCAAAATCTCAGCTCTGGAGGCAACAAGCAACTAAGTTCAAACTCAGCTAATTTGCATATGTTCTAGGGCATCAGCAACCTCTCTTTGCTGGCATTTCCTCATCTTTTTCTTGACTCTTCTTCATCCATATTCCCATGGCTTTAAATTCTATCTGATTGCAGATGACGAGTTATTTGTATTTTTAACTCTGACTTGTGATTCCCAAACACCTTTATTGAACAGTTTTATTGAGATGGCTACTTAGATTCATTTATTCATTTATTTACTCATTTGTTCATTCATTGTTGAGTGTTGGCAATATGCCAGCCAGTATATAAGTCATTAGAGGTTCTATAGTGAGAACAGAAATTACTTCCCCTTTTAGCATTTATATTGTAGAGAAGGATATAGACAGTGAACTAAAAAAGGAGAAATCTAACATAATTTCAAAAAGGAATATATACTACATAAGAAATCAAGTCAGAGTAGAAGCAGACAGTGATTGAACATGCTCTTTTGGGTAGATAAGACGGGGGAAAGAGATCTGGAAGAAGTGCAGGAACAGGTCACTAATAGGTATTGCAAGTGGGACTTGTCAAAAACAGCTTGCTGATTGTCTAACTGCCTAGTTTTCTCTTCCTTCTAAACCTCCTTCTCTTCCTGTTTTCCCTATCTCAATTAATGACACTACTATTTCCATAGAAACCTAGAAGTCTTTTTGATTATTCTTTTACTCTTATCCACTCCCCTCCAAATCTTATCCATCAGCAGTAGGCTAAAGGTAAAACACTACCTTACAGAAGGGTGACTAATGGTCAGTGGGTTTATGTGACTAGCCCAGGGTTATACAACCAGTCAACAGTGGACCCAAGGCTTGTTTGAAATCAGATTTTCTGACACTACCTTTGCGTTTTTTTCCCTCTGCCTCTGAAAGGGGGTTGCAAAAGGGACAAGAAGAGCTGCAAGTGCCCCATATTTGTCCAAAAGTTCTCCAGACTCATCAATTTTACCATACCTTCCCTGACAATTTCTACTCAAAGCTGGGTTTTACTTGCTTCCTGCAATTACTAATCCAGTCTGTACTCTCTCACACACTTTCTTCTACATTATTTTGCAAATCCTCCCTCATCTTTTCATGTTTTGTCTTGTCTTGTAGCTACGTTATAAATCCCTAAAGGACAAAGGTCAAGTCTTCTCCCTCCATGTATACACTTGGTGTTCAACAAATGTTTGTTACAGTTAAACAGAGATTTCATCCTCTGTTCTCAGAAAATTTGCAATCTAGCAGGTGCCATAAACAAGGACTTATGACAAAGTTAAGTGATGGAAAATCAAAGTGAGCAACTGAATGACATAAAATGGAATATTTTACAAACTGGGGAGCAAAAGAAATCACTGGGAATCTGAATAATGAGCATAAGTTTTGGTTGAGGAGGAGAAGAAAAGGGAAAAATAGAATGAATAGATTTCAAAGATCACAAGGAATATATCATTTGCAGATCAGGCTGACATGATGAGAGCTAAGGGTTCTTTCAATAGATGAGTTCATGTACCAAAGATTTATCAAGAACTTACCAGATGTCACACTCTACTGTCATACACAGTAGTGACTGAAATAAATATTGTCTTCTTCTCATGTAGTTGATAGGTTAGCAAGGGAAGACCAAGAAGTTAACAAGCAATGCTAACAAAGCAGGGAAAGTACTGTGATGGGAGTTCATATCAGAAGCATCTAACTTCTGGAGGAGGCAAGTTCAAGAGGGGCTTTCTGAAAGAAATGCTGTTTGAGGCTTGGAGAATTATTAATGAAAGATAAAATTAAGTTAGATTAGACTAGGTGGTACCTTATATAGCTTCCAACACTGGGGCTACCAAATATGATGCCTAGATGGAGGAGGAAGGGAAGGAAAAAGGAGGAAGGAGAAGAGTCTGGAGGGAGAAGTTACTGGGTGACATGAGGACTTTCGTTAAGAAAGTCCCACAGGCACCCAAAGAGGGAATGTCTCTAGAGGACATTTGTAAAAACAAAAAGGAATGGTCCTGAGTAAGGAGCCCACATTTGGTCTATACATGTGAGCTCTTTGTCTTCATCCTTATACTCCATATCACCCAACCAACTAACTCTTCTTTTTCTTGCCACTTTGATCTGTACCAATGTATTCATTTCATTCTCCATCTAATTTTCTTTATTATCACTGTCACTTGCTCTATCTTCTCCTACACTTCCAAACACAGTGGCATTTCCTTAAGATGCACCATTGACCCTATACCTCCTCAGCAAACTCTTCTAAACTCTTGCCATTAGCCATCATGTTTGTGCAAATTATGCATTTCAAATATGTATTCTGGTAAAGGAAATAGGTGTTTACCTAAGAGACTTTGGAAATTAGTAGAGTCTATAAAACTAAAGTGGAAAGAAACTGTAAATGAGCACTGTACTCTAGTTGAGGAAATTGTCTCCCGTGGTGCCATATGGGCTGACAATTCTGATACCACACCAAAAAACCTCATACAAAATGATGAAGCATGTCAAAGGGACACAGGCACTGAAAGAAAGAGTTCCCAATGGCCTAAACTGTAATAATTTGAGCAAGAAAATAAGTAAATTAATATTGTGCTATAATTCAAAGTATTACATAAATATCTGTATGTCAACACTGTTATAAATCAATGAAAGAAAAATAATTATTTATAAAAGTAAATAATTGTAGAAAAGAGACATATTCTGTGCAGAATTCCAGATAATTTATGTAGATACTTCACTCTCAAGGAGGGTAATATAATTCCCAGTCCTTAAGTGTGGGCTGCACCTAAATGACTTCCTTCCAAAAGTACAGAATGGAAAGGGGCAGGAGGAAGAGTAACTTTATAATGGAGAAATCTGACAAACCCTATTTCAACCAGGTCATCAGAGTCAACAGTCACAGTCATAAGTCATGCTGACAATATGTACCATTGATATGATAGGATGAGAGTGGCATGGTGGTCTTCCTTCCAAAGACTCATGACCCGAGAAAATAATCATGAGAAAAACATCAGACACATCCCAATAGAGTGACATTCTACAAAATACATGACTGGTACTCCTCAGACTGTCAAGGTCATTGAAAATAAGGGAAGTCTGAGAATCTGTAACAGCCAGGAGGAACCTAAGGAGACATGATGTCTAAATGGAATGTGGTGTCCTGATTATGATCCCGGAACAGAAAAAGAACATTAAGCTTTACATTAAGTAAAACTGAAGGAAACCTGAATAAACTATGAATTTTAGTTAATAATGAAGTATTAATACTAGCTCATTAATTTTACCAAATGTACCATACTTATACAAAATGTTAATCATAGGAGAAATTGGGTGTAAGGTCTATGAATACCCTCCACAATATCTACACAAATTTTATATAAATCTGAAAAGATTCTAAGAATAAATTTTATTTAAAAATTATATTTTCAAGTTCAACTCCTTTTCTGAGCACAGACCCACATTTTTAAATACCTGCTGGACTGTTCCAATGGAATATTCTGTGGGTACCTCAAATCAAGTTGTCCAAATCCAAACTCATCATGTTAAGCATCACATCAGCTGGGTTTCTTAATTTTTTTTATCTCTCATAGATAGTAATAAATAAAGTAAAATAATAAAAATAAAAATAAAATCATGACACACAATTATTTTAAAGGTCTGCCAGTCTGGAAACTTGACAATCATCAGTCCTTCTTCCCTTTCTCTAATCCCATTGAAATCAGTTGCCAAATGTGTATTCTATGTCCACAGGGACTTTCTGATTACTATTCTCCACATTATTGTTTAGACACTCATCGATTTTTTGAATTATTTTCAAGGGTCTCCAAAATGATCTTTTCATCCAAATATATCTCATTGTCTAATTAATGTTACTAAAGCTTAATCCCAATCACGTAGTCTTTTAAAAATTATAAATAGCTACCCACTGCATGACATCCAGAGTTAACACTTCTCATCTTGGCCCTTTGTGATACATCCCCAACCTTACTTTCCGATCTCTGTTCCCAGATTTCTCTACACAAAGCATGACAGCCTCACTTTTCCATTTCATACCAGATATCACTCTCATGGCCTCTCTTACCTCCCCAGAGCCTGTAAAATATGGGCATGTGCCTGCTGTGGGTCAGGTGTATGAGTGTCATGCATTCCTGTTGCAGCGGGAAGAACAAAGGTAAGATATCCCTTCTTTCCTCAGAATCCATATCTGCCTCTTTACTCATACTTATCCTCTCACTGCACTTTCCTATCCTCTCAGTTCTGGCTTTCAAGATCTCACCCACCCTTCAGCATCTCCCATAGCAAAGATATAGGCAGTTTAGTAAAGTGGCTAAAAGCATGAGTGCTGAGTTAAAGCAGACCTGGGTTTAATTTCTGGCCTTGTATTTTATCATTTTTTTTAAATTAGACAACCTGTGTCCTCTCTAGGTATCTATTTATCTATGAAACAGGGATTTGGTGCAAAGTACTTGGTATAAGTTCCTGAAATACAGCAAGGCTTTAAAATCTGTGTTAAAGTTCTCCTTTCAAAGGTCAGCTTTTCAGGAAATCTGGCCTATTTGTGTATGTTTTTTATTTGTTTATTATTTTTTTTAATCCCCATTGGTTGAGACTCCATGGGATTTTGTTTGTGTCGCCTATCTACTACTTTTCCAATTCCCCTTTGCCCCATGGTGATTTGTACTCTTGTTCTACAACATTGGGCAATAACCCCTCCATGTCTTTATTGGCTTCTCTGTATAATGGAAATACTGATAGTACTTCCCTCAAAGGATTCTTGGAAGGTTAAGGGAGTTTATGTATAGAGCACTTTGAACAATGCTTGACATATAATAAGTACCAGATATGTGATTTTACTTATTATGAGTAGGATTATTATCTCATCTGCCAAGATAGCAGATAATGAGACTTACCTTTATATTCCCTGCAGTGACTAGAAAAAAATGTCAGGTATATAGTTGGTGTTCAGTGAAGGCAAACTAGAGTGGGATCTGATGCTGCCTTTGTGACTAGACACAGTCTTCCTTTCTCTGAGGAGAAAAATATGGATCAATTAGAATCAAGGGCCAAGGCCATGAACAATCAATGTGCAGGGCATGTGAAAAAGAAGACACACTGGAGAAGGGTCAGGCAGAAAGAGAAGATTCAGGAGGATGAAGCTGTCAGGAGCAAAAGTACGGAGAATGAGTTGTATTAACGAATGCAGTCTTTATTGGTGCCTGATGAATAAATGAACAACACTAATGTTATTTAGTGCATACCCAGAGATATTTTAACCTCCAGGATAAGTTGCTAGATAATAGTATGCAATCAGCCAATGTCCAACATTAGACATTAGACAAAATCCCCCAAATTTTAAGTCTAAGTAAAATCTTTGTATAAGGTATGACTTGATTCTTATTTCATGATATAGTAGTCTTTCTTTAACCTGGATGATTAAAAACACTCATATTTGAAAGATTAGTATAGGAAACATTAGTATGTTTTTAGAAACATTGCATGGTAGCTGTATCTTTCCAATAGTAAACATTAAGATAAAATAGCTAACTATATATCAGTGACGATCTTTCTACTGTATGACAAGAGCTGTAGTGGGCAATCCAGACAAGTTCTAGTGGATCTCTAATTTTCTGTCTTCTCATTGGTCTTTCTTTATCTTCTATCTATGACCTCTGAACAGAGATTAAAACCTAAAACATAATTGTGAGAGAATTAGATAATTGCTTGTTAATTAGAAATATTACATACATATTTCCATTTTGGAGAGAAATTAAGAATCTGTTTCAATGCTTTTCACTTGGTTTTTCATCAAGTTTGAATTTGAAAGTCAACGTACACTCCTGGGTTTATTATCTCTTATAAGGCACTAGCATGTTCCAAATTCAGAGGAAGAAACTACATTTCCTCAAACCATTTAAGAATATGCAGGGATGTGGTCTGAAAAACTCCAACTAGATAAGGAACCCATTCAGACTGCCCTGAAAGAGGTGATGTGAAGAACCCCATTACTTTTATGGGCTTGACCTGATCCCTCGTAAAACTTTCCTCTGTGATTTCTCAGTACAATATGAATCCTTGAAACACCCAGAAAGCGAAATGAAACCTTTCCGGCTTGTATTTAAACTCGGCTCCAAAGCATGTATGTTTATTGGTCTCAGAAACCTAATGCAACCGAAGCATTCATGAATCAAGATTAGGGGTTGTGACAAAGGGTAATTTGTCACCGGCGATGACATTATTTTTATCACCTACATCATCGTGGGAGACGTCTGAGCATCCCTTTGCGCAGCAGCCCACACCCGCCACTCTAGGGAACAGCAGACGCGTGGGCCCTGGTAGCAGTTCACAGAGACTCTATCAGAGGCAAAAGATTAAATTATTCAGCACTTCTAGGGCCAGTTTTGTGAGGAGGAATTACTGAACAACCAAATCACAGGGCTGTTAGAAATCAAGCCATTCTTGTGAGGTGCCATGTTTTCGTTTCGGCAGTTCAACCCCAGGATGTTAAGAGAACCTTATGGGTCTGGTTTTGGAATTTGAATGTACCTACTATATTTAAGTTCTTATTTTCTTTCTTTCCTTCCACTCTGGTTCTATGAAAAGTATGTATAGAAGGAAGGGGGATGGGGTTGGGTGGGTGGGTCTTGGAGAATTGCAACAGCCAAAGGTCTGTTCGCTACATCTAGGGTCTTATCATTAGTCCCCTGCCCCCCAACCCATTACCAGAATACAAGGGAGCACAGTGGGTACCAGGCAGAAGACATGAGCCCCAAGAGGCATCACTTCATTTTAAAGTTAGGTAGTCCTCCCACCTTCCCAGCAAGGCTGCCCACCGCGGCTCCCTCCGAGGGGATTTTGAAGTGAGGTGGTTAGCAATTTCCCTTTCTTCCTTCCTTCCTGGTGCACCCCTGCCCCACCCCCACTCCCACTCTATCTCCTCCTGGAAGCCCGGGCCAAGTCTGTTGCTTGCAGCAGAAAGACTCAAAACATTTTCGTGATCTGACTGTTTTCAAACAAGCTCGGCTCCTGTGAGCCTTACCAGCTGTGACTAATAGCAAAGAGAAGGGGGGAAGAAGCTTCTCCAGGCTGCAGGCTTCAAACAGGCAGGCTCTGGGGGAAACAAGAGAAAGCCATTAACTAACCACAGCGTTATCTTGATTCTCTCAGAGAAACGAGCTAGGGACGCCTAATGAACTAGCCTTAACGTTTCAAACTGAATGTGCCTCTGGGAGTCTACTAGAACAAACAGTGTGACAGATCAATGCTTGGTTCCTGTATCAAGAGAAAAGGTTATTCGCTCCTCTGAGGAATTCGAGGGTTAGTATATCTTTATGATATACTTTCTTTCCTTTTAAAATTTTAACTTTTCTTACTATGTTCAGATATAAGTAGTGCAAAGTGGATGGGAGGGCGTGCCTACGTGTGGACATGTGTTTGAACATCTGGTTTCAAAGTTCATTAATAGGAGATATTCCTGTAAGATAGGAGAATATTTCTTTTTGCACTTATTAGACCATAGCTCAATTTTTTGATTGTTGTTGCTCCACATAAGGTAGATATTTCAAAAGAAATGATACAGCCTTCAATTTCTGACTGAGGTGGGGTCAAGGCGCAAGCAAGCAAAGCTTGCCTTCTCAGTTCAAAAATCCCCATGTGGCTACTAGCCAGAGATTTTCAAAAGGTGACTAGGTTTCTTCACAAAATCCTCCAGACTCTTCATTTTCTAGGAGGGTTACTGCATCGGTTATCATTTAGAAGAATTTCTTGATATGAAGCTACATAAAATGTAACACTCTTGTCAGTCAGTAATGACTGAGATGGAGTGTGTTTTGTACTACCCTCCAGAGTGGCCAAGGAGATGCCAATTGTACCCTGTAGAAAACCAATCTTGGACTCTCAAATTAAAAAAAAGGAAGGAAGAAAAAGAAAGTTAAAGAATGGTTTGAATCAATGTCCTGGTAACTGGTGTTAGGTTCAGACTCACACTTGGATCCTGCTTATCTTTATTCTTACAGGAGACTTTCATTTAAATTAGGTCACAGAATTCTTTCTTTGTTTATTGGTGCTAATTTTTAGCCAGCTGTGTGTCCTTAAGTCCTGATAATGTGGTAATTTGTCTTTAATAAACAAAAGTGAAAGCAAGCTCCCTCTCCTCCTGGTATCTCACTCCCTCCTAGATTCCCAAGTGTTCTTTGGAATCACAGTCTAAGCAGAGTTCCTTACGTGTGAAAGGCAGCTATCTATGAAAAGGATTTATACAGAACAGCCCTCTTCACTACCTCTTATCCATCAACATGCCGGCCTATTTTGCAAAGTGAATTATTGGAGGGTAGTATACTATGCCGTTTATATTTCTGTGAAAATTTTAAAAGCCTCAGTACATGCATACTTTGACCGAGCAATTCCAATTTTAATAATTTTTCTAAGAAAATTATCAAAGATCTGTAGAATTTTACCTATAGGAATAGTTATCATGGAAGCAATGTTAGAATCTGCTTTTCCAAACTAATTATTATGTTCTATTATGTTCTCTAATATAGAGAATCACTGTCTTAACAACTATCTTTTTTTCTTTCATTTAATACCATGTACTTGTTAAGCAAATCAATTCTCCACATTAAATACAAAACGGGAAATTAAGTAAATCTCACTTGAATTATTGTGGTGTATTAGCCTGCTTGAGCTGCCATAACAAAATACAATAGACTGAGTGGCTTATACAACAGAATTTCTTTTTCACAGGTCTGGAGGCTGGGAAATCCAAGATCAAGGTGGTGGCAAAGTAGTTTTTATTTTGAGGCCTCTTCTCTTGGTTAGTATGTGGCTGCCATCTCTGTGTGCTCATATCACTTTGTGCATTTGTGGGGAAAGGAGGAGACTGGGGAGAGGAAGGGGGAGAAGGAGAGAGGAAGAGAGAGTTTTCTTTGGCAGGTCTCCTAATAAAGACACTAATCCTATTTGATCAGGGCCCCACCCTCATGACCTCATTTAACCTTAATTACTTCCTTTGAGCCCCCTTCTCCAAATACAGCCACACTGGAGATTAAAGACTCAGCATAGGAATTTGGTGGTAATAGAGCGGGTGGGAAATAAACATCCAGTCCACAACATACAGTTTCCTAGTTAGTAGAAGTTTTTCTTAATGAGAAATTCTTTAGATAAATATCTCACTAAGTCTCAAATAAGATTGTATAATTAGATCAAAGAAGCTTCACACCAACAGCTTGAAGAAAGTACTCCTTGTTGCTGTTCATACATGCAGTCAGAGGGTCTGGGCTCTACCCTTAACTAGTTATGTGACTGGAAACAAGGCCCATAACATTACTGGATCTTGATTTCTACATCTTTAAAGAGAAGGAATTAAACCAGATGTCTATTCAAGTTTCTTTTAGCTCTCAATTTCATGCATCTGTGACAGTTTCTTGTAGCTCAATGTTCTCACACCTGAGATACAACTGTCAGAAATGATAATGTGGTAAATAACATATTTTGCAAAATTCATAGCTATAAAAATTACATATAAAAATGATTTATGTGTCTGTACTTATTTTCTCACTAGGATCATTTATACAAATCATTCTGGATTATTGTTTTATTCAACAATATAAACTACACAGAATTCCCTTTAATTCAATCCTTGAAGTTGGAAGCAAATGGAATGAAATACAACTCAAATATAAAGGAGAAATTGGATCCATATTTGGAATTTCATCAAAAACAGGAACAGGGAGGAACATTCCAGGAAAATAATGTAATTCATTTTTATGAGTAAAATATTAGTGAACATATTTCAAAATCTGAGCCGTATTAATACTTTTTATAATAATATTTATTGCCTAGCAATTTCCTCCATATATGCCATAAAACAAAGACAGTTTTGTCTGATGAGCTCCTAGTACCAATTATATAAACAAGTTGATAAGGACATAAAAGGAAAAGGGAAAAGTATAAATATTGGTTTTTACATCAACAGGTCTGTAAAAATCTCAAAGGTTGGAGGTTATCAACTTTGGTTTGATACTTGGGTTACTCTTCAGCCAGCTGGATTTATAAAAGAACACTCTGCTGATGGGCATGTTGGAGGAGTTGAAATAATCAACCTCAGGAGGGGCTGCAATTCAGTAGTGAGTGAAAACATCCCTGGAGTCGAGAGTCTACAAAATGTTCCAAGATTATTAGAGACCAAAGTTTCCACTCAAGTATTTAGTATTTTAATAGGTAATTACTTTAAAAGACACTCATTAAACAATTTCCATTAATAGACCCCACTGGGCATAGATGGCTCAACTCTCCAAGGCTTTCTGGGCATGCCTTTTCATGTAGTATTTTTAAATGTTTTAGAAATCATTTTTACATCCTGCTTCTTGCTGCATCCCCTCATTGGCTTGAATAAAAAGTTCTGGTCCCAACATATGTCATGCCACAGCCAATGTAATTTTAAGCTACACTAGGCTAAATTGGATGTTAAAAGGGTAAGAATCAGAGAACAATGAGGACAAAGGCACAGTATTTCCATAATGGGGAAATATGTTAATTTTAAGGATGAGGAAATGTCCAGAAACAATGCATTCAAGGTAAAGCTACTTCCAAAATAGTTTAGCCTAGACGATTATTCAGAGAAATGAGGCTGGATAGATAAACAATTTGGAGAGACCCAAGCAGAGACAGAAAATGTATAATTTAATTATCTGATTATACCATTTTCATAACTTCCATTTTACATGTAATTGCCAGCTATCTTCTTGATTATATAGATTATAAAACTAGTCAAATATTTTACAATGACCCATTAAATAGGAGGTTGGGGGAAAGCTTGGTCTTTGCACATATAAAGGAGTGGGTTTGATATCCCGCATCATGGGCCAGCTGTGTAGTCTTGGGGGAAGGACTTTCCCAGCTTCTGCAACACTAGCTCTTGTTTTATAGGCCTCAAGTTCAATACCCTCCCCCACCAGTGAGGCCTTCCGACACCATTCAACCTTAAATAACTTCCAATCTCTCTTTATGATAGGATTCTACTTTATTTTTATCCATGAAATTATTACTGACTGATATTTTCTTGTTTGTTTCCTGTCTCTGCTCACTAGAATGTAAGCTTTGTAAAAACAAGGCTCTTTTCTATTTTGTTTTTTTTTGTTTATTAATTGAAGTATAGTTGATTTACAATGTTGTGTTAGTTTTTGGTGTATAGCAAAGTGATTCAGTTCTTTTTTTACTATTTTTATTTTATATTTTTTATTTTTAAATTTTTATTAGAGTATAGTTGATTTAAAATGTCATGTCAGTTACAGAAAAGTGAATCAGTTATATATATATCCACTCTTTTTTAGATTCCTTTCCCATATATGTCATTACAGAGTATTGAGAAGAGTTTCCTGTGCTATACAGTAGGTCCTTATTAGTTATCTATTTTATATATAGTAGTGTGTATATGTCAATCTCAGTCTCTTAATTTATCCCTGTCCCCCTCAGTTCCACGTGTGTGTATATACATACATATATATATATATATATATACATACACATATATATATTTTTTTCATATTCTTTTCCATTATGGTTTATTACAGAATATTGAATATAGTTCCCTGTGCTACCTTGTTTACCTCTATTCTCAAGGCCTAGAACAGAACCTTGTACATAATAGTTTCTTAGTCCATATTTGTTACAGGATTATCAAATGAATGAATGAATAAATGACCTTCAGTTGCCTTATTGCACTTGGGGTTGGCATTGCCTACCTCAGAGCTGTCCCAAACACACAATAGGAAAATCTAATTTTAAATATTTTGCCTTAGAAATACCCAGGAAAAATTCATTATTTTCCCTTCCCCCTTTCTTTTATTTATTTCCTTATTGCAGTTAATGAGAGAAAGGAAAGTTATCATGAGTTGAACTTTTGAAATCTTCTCTTTTCTTTAATATGAAAAGACTAAATACATCTCTAGGAAATAGATATGCCCAGAAGGCCTTGATTCCCAACAAACTCCCACCTACCTCCTTTCCACAAAGCAATTATTTGGATTCTGTGATTCTTATTTTCTCCAGCGTGTCTATTTCTCCTGATGGTTCTGTTTACAAGAGAGAGATACCTCTTTAATTTGTATTTATGTGTGTTGTTTTTCTTAGTCTTTACTCCTCTCTCTCTTTTTTTTTTTTTTTTCCTAAGAGAAGATAATCAGGTTCTCATGTTACTACTAAGTGTTCTAGTGGATGGAAAAAGGTTGCCACATGAGGTCATTGCTGTGTGGATGAACTTGTAGACGCTGACATATCTGAGAGCATCTAAGGGAAATATTATAGGGGCCATCAAGGCCGCTTCAAATTTCCTGATTGCATATATTAAAACAGGATAAGCTCCAGTTACTGGAGTCCTAGCTTCAGTATAATGGAGAATTGGAGCTGTGGGTGGATTCTGATCTCTTGAAGCAGCCAAGTGTATCCGAAAATATGAAAATAAAGTTAACTATCTATATCTGGAAGAGCCAGAGAGCTAAGGAACCAGCCCCTATCGTTTTGGGCAGGAGAAAAAGGGTCATGAGAGTTCAATTTGGGTTTGTGGCTTTTCACCAAATACGGTGTAGTCTTGAAATGCATAGCTTCGTATTTCTTTTTCCTGGTGATAAGTCAGATAAGATACGGAAACTTAGCCTTAATGGTTTTAAACCTTTCTATCTGTGACCATAAAGTGACCATTTACAAATTGGAATGCTTTACTGACCTGAGACCCAGTTGCTTCTGGACCTGTCACTACAAGTGGGGCTTCCAGCTAAAACAACAGTGGACTCATGCAAAAAGCTTCCCATCGTCTGTAGGAGAGGAGTGTACCAGGAGACAGCTGCTTAGAACAGCTGTGTACTCACACAGCCATCTTAGGGGAGAGTGATTAATGAACTCACTTGGGCAGCGAGTAGCCCAGTTCACTGATCCATAGTTGCAGCACAGGTATTGATGTGAAACTAATGAGAAATTTGATGCTCAAATTTGAATGTTTATTCCAATTACCAACGAACAGATCCAAATTTTTTAAAGCTTAAAGCATTAACCTTTTGTTAAGAATGGGCAACATGAAACTGTCGTTTTATGCTCTGTGCTGGGACTTGCAAATTGATGTGACTGGAGTCTGTTTTGACAAATGGTACTCCTTCCATGCGCATTTCTTTCTTTAAACAGCATGTTAAGTTTTTAGCCAAGGAAAGAAGGAAAGAGAAAAGTACCTGTCCTGTGCCTGTCATACTGGCATCACTTAGCACTAAACACAGAGATGTAATGAAAAGTCCCTCCCAAACCAAATGATAAGAACTTGCACTGCATATGTCTGAGTGTGGAGTCCAGAACGAGGGTATTGAGATTCTAGATCTTCTCTCTGCCTGCCAGACCACACCTGCATTACTATGCACAGCCCTGACTTTGGCCCTTTAAGAAACATATTAACACCTATTCTAGAGAAAGAGCAAACATGGCAAAGATGGGGAAAATAAAAGCATAAAATGAGAGATTTACTTAAAACAATGAAGATATACAAGCTAGAGAAGAGAAGGTTATAAGGAGTTGCAGCAAGTATCATAGGTCTACAACATGTATGTAGTAAATATTTACTGCCCAATCCCTGTCCGGCATCCATGGCAGATACTGTTAAATAATGCTCCCTTTTACACTACAAGGATCCAGCCTTAAGTGTGGAGATCTGGACAGCAACACCAACCAATCAGAACCAATAGGAGAGGTGACATCCATTTGCCAGTGCAGAGTGCGAGGGCTTGGGACCCCTCTGTAGGTCTCCTGGCTCTCTCTCTCAGGTCTCCATCTACACACATATCACCTTGTAAGTGAGTTCTTCCCTGACCACCTGATACAAACTCAGAGCTCCTCTCCTCACCCTGCATGCCCTAGCTTTCTCCTCTACCTAATTTTTCTCTACCTGACATTTTCCATTTTTGCTTGTTTGTTTGCTTATCTTCTCCCTCTACACCCAATCCAGAATGTGAGTCCCAAGAGGGGAATGAACTTGTCCATTTTGTTTACTGCAGTATCAAAACTCGATGGGTGTGACTCATAGTGGGTGCCCAGTAAATGGGTGAATACATAAAGAAGTGATTTTTAAGTAAAATACAAGTAGGGATGTCCTGTGTGAAAATAATTTCTCTACTCTATGAGGTCCTTTAGTACAGAAGTAGCTCAAGTGGTTAAAGTTTCTGGAGGCTAATTACAACAAAGTATAAAGAACAAATTCAACTGGACCCATCAAACAAAGTAATAGGCTGCTTTCTGGGGAGTCTTTGAGAGCAAAGGACTCAGAGTCCTTGTGTCCATCTGTCAGAAGAATGATAGAGGGATTCATGAATCATACAGAAAATAGACTTGTCCACCTCTGAGGTCCCTTCCAAATGTTATGTGACATATCTATTCCTTCAGAGGTTGAATGCCATGGTTAAAGATTTATGCTGTTTCATTAAAGCCATCACACAATCCTCACAGGCTTAAAGGAGGTTGTCATAAGATTCAAGCCACTGTCCCTTCTTGGGATAATGCTAAGAATATTCTTATTATCATTCTTGTTAGGCCCTACTAATGGAAGCATAAGTGTGATTTTGGTATATTCTTGCCAGGGAATGATTGAGGTTATCGCAGTATGTAAGCTATATCCTCAAAGCAAGGATCCTTTCAAAGCTGAGGGAAATATTTCATACTATTAGAATCTCATTTAGGAAATGGCAACCTTATTGCATGAAATGAGGCCATGATGTGCAGAAAGAGTTAAATGTTCTTCCAGAAGAGCCTGACTCTAAGCCAGGATATGGCATTAAGCACAGAGAAAATTGGGCTGAATAATCCCTTTAGACTCTTTAAGGTGCTGAGCTGACATTTTGATATGCTGCAAGTTGGCAAGTCAACATTTCATAGTTTATCTTCAAATTCCACATTTTAAAAGTCTTATTTCTCTCTTCCAAAAGGACTATACCTGCAGCTACCTTAAGCCCTACCTACGCAAAATTGGATATCTTTTTTGTTAGTTCAATAAAGGGAGAATTTAATATCCTAAATTTTGTGGGAAAAGAAATCCCATTTCTGCTTAAAACCTGTGTCTTAAGTTTCATAATAGTCACAGAATTTTCTAAGGACAATAAATTATGAAATGATAGCAAGATGTAAGGCAATGCAGAGGTAGTGCTTTTGAAAATAAACATTTAATGTATGGTTGAAATATGAGTTTTAAAATCAGTTGGGGCTATTTTATGTGGTTTTATTATAGATGTCAAAATACAATTCTTTTTCTATTCATTAGACAGGCTACTGAGATTGTTTCCCTGCTGAAATGTCCAAATTAAACTCTCCAAAAGAGAGTTTTCAAATCTAACTAGTGTGCTGTGATAGCTGAAGGGAGGTAAACAAGAGTGGGATTGGAAAGGAGAGAGTGTATCTGAAAATTATTGTAGATACGTGTGATAGTCACAAAAGACAATCTGTAAAATCAGGTCTTATAAGTCACATGTACATTTACTTTCTTCCATTATCATACAAGCATCCTGTTCTCCAGAAACCCTTCCCCATTCCTCACCTTAAGTTTGCTTCTCTTATATCCCCCACCAGAATTCATCACTTCTTCATGTGACTTAACACAAGTAGAATTACCTGCCCCTTTTTGCCATCCTTCTTAGGGGGTGGGCTTCACAAGAACTGGCTGTGTCCATCAGTATTTAAGTATCTCTAGCCCTGAAATAAAATAGGATCTCAATAAAATTTGCTGAATGTAGGAATTATGCTTGAGCCTCCTCTGCCGTATTCCCACCACAAGGATTCTCCAACCTAAGTGCAATCACCTCAACTACTGGGTCTCCTATTCTAGCCCATGACTTGCTGTGACACTCAAGACTCTAGGTTTCCAACCCAGAGACTCTCAATAGAGGGAGAAATGGAAGGTAGCAAAAGTGCCCAGTACTACACTTAGCATCTCCAGTATCTTACAGGAAGTTTCAAGAGCTGCTTGATAGTGTGAGAATACCCATCAGTCATTGGCTCACGAGCAAGGATGCTTGTGAGAAAACAAAATCACCTCCAATTTGCAAATGAGAAAAATTTAGGCCAAATGATCTCTGGCTTCTTCCAGAACTTGCCAGTGCCACCTATGAGTGTGGTTATGTTGCTAACTCTGCTTATTAATTACTGTGTGAGCATCCAAGGATGTACCAGGCAACTAAAAGACCACAGCCCTGTGCATCTGTAGCAGAGAAAATCCTTTACTAGATAACAAGAATGGAATTTTCTACCAATTTGTATGTTTGACTTTTCATGTATCAACTAATGATGGAAGGACATCTACCTAGACAGAAGACCTTAGCTGCAGAATAGTACATTTTGTGCAAAAGTATATAAATACCACTATATTCACTCTGTTCCTTCAAAACAGTGGGATAGAATTAAAATAGAAATTTCTAACTCTGCAGTGCCACCAATAGTCTCGGTGTCTTCTAAGTTGTTTACATCTGAAAGACAGTCTCTCTTATTTCTATTTCCTATTTTTCTTCTGCCTAGTGTGTGTGTGTGTGTGTGTGTGTGTGTAGTGGAGTCCAGATTTGAAAGGCTTCCTTCACCTTTGTAGCCTGTGCTCTCTCACACACAAACACACACACACACTTGAAATAAACTGCCTGATCCCTGCTTTGGTTCCTCTCCTCTGGTGGGTCAGGGGTCTCTCTCTGAGGAGTTTGTCTGAGCACCGGCAGTCATGCGGAACCTGTTTCTGACGGTCAGCCAGTGCACTTGAAAGGGAGTCATAGAGATGGGCCGACCTTCCTGGCCCAGCAACTGAAAGGGAACCCTGTGGGGAGCACCTAAAGGGGGTGTTTCTCCCTTGGTCGCATCAAGGTTGTTCACTTCAGTGGATCTGTTTTAACTGTTCCCTGTATTCTGCACTGACCACAGGAAAAGGTGATTTTGTTTTCTTGCCCCAGCTTCAGAGGCATTAAACCCTTCACCTTGACTTCTCTTAGAACTGAAAAACTAGGAAAGGAAGAAAAAAGGAGGGCTGAAAGAGATAACAAAGACCCTTGGTACTCTTATCACATGGGTAATTATTGTGCTCACAGAGGTGGGCATGTCAGAGGGGGTGTGGGAGGCGGGGTCGCTCCATAAGGGGTCCCTCTTTACAACCCATTTGGCCCTTTTCATGTGCAGGGAATTTTTAAGCTGCTACATGATTCTACCTCTTGGGGTCGGGGATCTTGGTCACAAAATGTGTTATTTTTGAAAATTGTTGTCGGAAAAGAAGACAATTAAAAGGATTTTTCAATTATGGATATATTTCAGAAAATCAATGATCTTAATACCCTCTGCATGGTGATAAATTAGGGTATAGAACTGACTAAGGGTGTGCTGAAAATGCAGATAAATACTTCATGTTTTTTATAAAGCACATAAGTATTTAGCATTATTTGTATTTGGCTTGACAAAATCAGAGCTTCAAAGACACTTCCTAGGAGCTTTAAAAGATTAAATATTAGCCTTTGGACAAAGGATTGACGAGCTTGCATTTCACGTTGAACAGTTATAGGCCACATTTCCTTTAAATGTTTCAGAGAGGCAGTTAAATTTTGAAGGAGAAGCTTTCTTTTTGAGCTGTGTGAACAAAGGCAAGTTTGTATACGGGAAGGCAGCCCAGGGGATTTCTGCTAAGACAGATGAAATGATTGTGGTGAAATCAAATCACCTCTGCAGCCTCTTTGTCCAGTCTGTGCACCCTCCCGGGTGTTCTCCTTTTGCCTGGGAAAAAGTCCGGCAGTGGTCAAGCGGAGGTGGATCAAATGAAGCCGGGATGAATGTGCGCGTTGACCTCCAGAACCCTCGAGGACGATAAAAAATAGACAATGCACGGGAAGCACTTTGAAAATGGTGAGGTGTTATTGTTATTACAATTATGATCTTTAAATCCACAAGACATGTTCCTGGCGAGTTTGCTTTAGTTCCCTTCACTGCTGGAGAAAGTAATCTGAGAGATGGGACTTTGTCTCTCATCTACCTGTATTTTATTGAACTGAGCTCAAATATGACAAAACTACAAAATTCATTTTTGTTTAAATAGTCTGAGAAGTGGCTGTTCATCCAACACACTCAATTCAGAAATTGATGAAACAATGTCATTATAGCTACGGTGAACTGATACCGATTTAGGAAGAAAAATCACACAGAACACCAAGTCTTTTTACGTGTGACTCATAAAATCCTTGGTACCGAGGATGTAAGGATGTACCCCATTTTACACACAACATAAACCAGGGAGATAACATTGCCCCTCACAGGCTGAGGAGGTGATCCAGGATTTATAGTACCACGGCCAAATTATTGGACTAGCTTGCCCCAAGGAGTGACAAACTTGGAGCCATATTCCTTAGCAAACGGGAGAAATAAAGTTGCTGTACCCTAAAATCCCAGTCCAAATGAATGCGTATTTGGATCTAGTTATACATCAGGATGAATCCCCAGCTAACAGTCTAGTTCCCCAACTTCTCAGTAACATCTGGCCAATTTTAACTTGTGGCTGGAGGTTGAAACCATGCGAAATCCTGTGGTTACAGTAATTTCCACCAGGAAACCGGGACACACTGAGTGGTATGCAGATGAAGTTTCAGTCGGCTTTATTTTTATTTCCAAGTTGAAACTTGAGGTTTGGTAAGTGCACAAGGATTAAAGTGGCAAAAGCTAGTTCTACACACAGCTCTGGAAGTAGAAAATTTGAAAGTATCTTTTCCCCTGAAAAGTGTTTTCATTGATGTTGTCTGTTGTTGGGGATTTTTGTTTGTTTGATTGATTCATAGAAGTTGGTGGCTGAGAGAAAGCAGGGAGGAGATGGTAGTGGATTCCTCACTGCCCCCCAGACATGAGCCTGACAATTATGAGCTATCACTTCCTGAGTACGTTCTTTTAATCGCATTGAATTAGGACCACAATCTGCAAAATTGGCATTATTAGTCCCATTTAAAAGATGCGGTAAATGAAGTTTGGAGAAGATTCGAACAAACGCTCAAAACTTCAGAAATTCACACAACGTTTCAGAAACACAAATCTTTCCTCCTTGACAAAACACAACTTCACAAATGGGACTTCAGCTGTGCCCTCCCCTCCTCTCCACTCATAACATTGATCTGACAGTTTCAGCCTTTGGAGACTCTGGGGATTGAGGAGGGGAAGAAAGCATGTGGATAGCTTCTCCCGGACAGGGTTTAAGTGTGTTCTCATCATCACCCACACAGCATTAGCACTGATGTTGGACGCATGGCAAAGAGGACGTCTTTGCAGCAGTTTGTTCTCAAGGTTGGTGGCCTCCAGTCAGGGCTTATCTCTAAGTTACTTCTCAGGAACGGGGCCAGATCAATACTGTATTCTTTCAGACCTCTCTAAACACAGTGGGGAAGGCAATCACGGTCTGGCGGCTCCCTGCACCTTCTGGAATGGATCGATACTCCGACAGCGCAGAGCTTTGTTGCTTCCCCAGCTCTAAGATGTTCTGCATGCTCTACATGATTGCTTAAAGGCTTTCGTTCCCTTCCCCCTGGATGACAACACCACTCCCGCCCTCATCTTCCCTAATACCATCACTGTAATTGCCTTGACATGAAATAGCAGCACAAACCCAGCGCCTGTGCTTTGAGATGTTTTATCTTTTTTGAATATCCCTGGTAGTAAACGCTGTTGATTCAGCTTTAATATGTAGCCAGAGCTTTAATGCAAACCTACACTTATTTACACTGGTTGGCGAAACCCACTGAGATGATTTTACCTATGGGAATCATATAGGGGACTGTTTGAGGGGAAAGGAAGATATAAACTCCTAAGCCCAAGAATATTATATTCAACTTTATGCAGCTTGAATCACATTATATCTACTCCATACTGCCACAGCAGTTGTCTTAGAAGGACTCTGTGTCTTATTTACTTTTTAAGTGATGCTGGGTAAAATGAAATGTTTATTTTACTGTTTTCAGCCAACATTCCATTAAGTGGTAAATAACACAAGGGCTCAGCAGATCCTATTTTTCCAATTCTTATTTTTTGTTGTTGCCTGTTAAGTAAAGTTATTGATATGGTCTGAATCTTTACCAGGCACATGTCTCTTCATACTTCTCATCTCCCTCCAAATAAACCAAAACAAACAAACAAAAAATTAAAATAGAACTTAAAATATATATTATGTGATAGAATTGAAATAGAAAAGTTTAAATGAAAACCCACTACTTGGCCTAAGGAATAAAAGTCTAGCACTTTAGTCTCATTCAGTTGGCTTCAACCACATCTCTTTAGCCTCTCCCCTGTTGCTATGCCCCTGCCCTGAGTCCCAACCTCCATTATTGCTCTTTTGTTGTGTCGAGCCTTCTCCATACTGTTCCACTTGCCCTTCATCTTAGTCACATATAACTCTTGGCCTTTCTTTGCTCCTTTAAGTCCTCCCTACCCTTCAAGATCTGGTGCCAATTTCAGCCCCTCTGGGAGCCACTGGAAATGGTCTGACCCAGTGGGTCACAGTGGAGCACTGCCTTACATTGGTTATGAGTCAGATTATGAGACAATGGGACATTTGCTGCCAAAAGCAGCTGAACTTCCAAAGTTTGCCAATTATTTATTTTTCTAAGATGATAATTGGGGTGATGAATATTGATGATTATCAACTGGTCAATTGAGACATGAAAGTTCAAGGTTATCCTTAATCTTTTTAGTCTTTCACTGGTACACTGATATAGTTCTAAGAATAATAGAAAGGGGTGGGGCCACACACCCTTAATTGCATCTTCCTTGAAGCTTGTCTTGGAGAACTCATAGGTCACTTAAGGTCAACCACTGGCTGACTTTAAGATGTGTCATAAGATGTGTCATAACACTCCCCAGTAGATCATTGCTATTTGTTGGGTCATCCGCACACTCAATACTACATCTTATACATATCATTAGGCACAGAACAAATACTAATTAATGTGTTGGCTGGTGGAAGTCATCCTTTAATAGAAATCAAGTATGTCTGTGGACCATACATGCACAGTGGCCATGAAGACAAAAAAATAAATAAATAAAAACCAGAGGGAAATAATTTAGAACATATCCAGTATTGCAAACTAATTAGATGAATTGTCACTTCTGATGGCAGATACACCAAGCAAAGTTGCTTTAGTTAGTAGTTTACTTAATTTAATACACAGTCCATTTCAGGTTGAATATTTAAATATGGTTCCTGAATACATTGGACTGCTAAGATATATAATTAAAAAGTCTAGCTGAAGTATTCTGATGCTTTAAGCTCTTTCATATAGATGAGAAAAGAAAGCAGGTGTCAGACACTTGACTATCTTACTGGGAAAAAAAGAATTGATTTTACTTGCTAGACCAACTCAGAATGACAGCCACATAAAAATGCAGTGCTGTAAAATGCAACATGTAACATATAAAATGTGTGCAGATGAGAGAGAGGAAGAAAGAGAATGATACAGAGTCAATTATTTCTCCTGCATTCATGTAAGTTGGTTGCAACTGAATTAATATGCATTTTCAAATACATTGTATTACTGCTATAGAACTTACAAGCAACGTGTTCAAGATTTTATGAAATTTATTTTAAAAGCTTTTGTCTGAGATATTGATGAAGACAATGAAGGTGTAATGGAGGACAAAACTCATTATACAGGAGAAAACAGGTTGCTGTTGAACAGTGGAACCACAGAAGTATAGAATGTTGAAAGAAATGAAAATTGAAGTTCTATGTTTAATTGTTAATGTGATACATTTTGAACAAGGAAAAGGCTTGGTTCTTTCCCTTCCTTCCTTCCCTTCTTTTTTTCTTCCTTCTTCCTTCCTTCCTTCCTCCCTACCCCTTCTCTCTCTATTTTTCTCTCTCTGTCTCTCTCTGTCTCTGACTCTGCCCTCTGTCTCTGACTCTCTCTGTGTCTGTTATCTTTGTTTCTCTGCCTCTCTCTGTCTCTATTTCTGTCTCTGTCTCTCTCTCCCTTTGTCTTCTCTGTCTATCTCTGTCTCTTGAATTCTATAAGAAGAGTCATCAAAGTCCTCAATTTGGGCACCTCTGTGACATGGTGGGAAAAGAGACTGAACTGGCTGGTACTTTGCAGTCTACGGCCTTGAGAATCTATTAGTTTTCATGATCTCTGTAGTATCACAATGATAAATCAAACTGTCTACCAAGTAACCCACTCCAGCTTGGTAACAATATGCTGCATAAACTTTTTTAGCTCGAAGAATAAAAAGTACCTTACCGAAAGAGGTAATCATTGATATCACCATTTCCTCAAATCCCTCATATTTCTTGTCTGATATTTATTACTATAACTATTCATTGAGCATCCACTATGAGCCAGGCACAGATTTTTAAAATGTCTTTGGTTGGTTAAAAATCTCTATCAGTTGAATATACTTCATTGTTTAGAAGAATACTGTTTTCTGCATGGTCTTAAGATTTCCATTTGAATTTTTCCCCAAGTTTACCAGGAAAGTGTTTTCATTTTCATGTTAGTAATGGCATGGGTTTAGCATTTAATATTTAGTTTGGGGCATTTTTAAGCACATAAAATCAAACTGGCTTAAAAACAGTATTTTTCAATCTAAACAAACTAACTTCTGGAGAAAAATTCATCTAACAATCTAATTGTTCACATAACCAGACAAAGTTCAGTGTTTTCTGTGACATGACCATAGATGCACACTGGTGGTCTATTGAACGTTGTCTTCAGATTATTTCCCCACTTCCTGAAGTTATGTAAGAGCCACACAGTTTTCTTTTTACTAATTTTTTTTTAAACACTGAACATATAGAAATTTGTAAAAAAAAATAGTACAATAAATCTACAATGAATGAATGAATGAATCTGCAACTGTCATCTTCCCAGAATTAGGTCAAACTTCCCAATCCTTCTCATTTCTGGCACCAGTTGTAAGTTAAGGCATCCCCAGGATATCCTCACTTCTGATCAAATTTAGGGGTTCTCTTGAGCTGCTCAGGTTTGATAATCTCCTCAACTCAATCACAGAATTCAGGAGAGCTCTTTACTTATGATTAGAGGTTTTTTTTTATAGGAAAAGGATGCAAATCAGAAACAGCCAAAGGGCAGGCTGAGAGAGTCCCATGTGTAAAGCTGCCTTTGTCTTTGGGGTCATGCTATCCACTGACATAAGTGTGTGACAATACAGAGGATTAACAACCAGGCAAGCTTGCCCAGGCTTTAGTGTCCATAGTGTTTATTGGGGCTTCATTAAATAGACATCATCACTTAAATCATTGGCTATATGACTTAATATCCAGGCCCTCTTTGCTCAAAATTTGGGTGGGTACTGAGAGGCTCAAAGCCCCACCCTGTAATCACATGATTGGTCTTTTGAGCATGACCATCTTCCATCTTGAGTAATTTTATTAGCACAAACTATCTAGGGACCCACCATGAGTCACTTGGTTAGCATAAATGATCTGATGTAGTCCAAGGGGACCACCAAGAGTAACAAAGACAGATAATCCCAAGCCTGAAAAGAGACACTCCGAAAGACAGGAAATTCCAAGTGTTTATAGTATACCTCCCAGGATCCAGGGACAAAGGCCAGCTAATTTCTTTATTATACAGAAATATTATTTTGCTGAACCATATAATATACAAACTCCTAAGTGTTTCCACATGTATCTCTTATAAGAACAAGGATATTCTCATAGTAGAATACAACATTTAAAATACATTTATTAAAACTAAGGAAATGGAACACACATAAAATAGTATTATCTAATATGTAGTCCAAATTCAATATTTTGTAGTTGTCTCAATTTTTTCCTTTCAAGTTCCAATCTAAAATCACACATTTCACTTAGTTGTTACATCTTATTACTATCTTTAAACAGAAACCATTCCTTGGTTGTAATCTTTTCTCTCAGTTGTTATGCCTCATTACTTTCTTTAAACAGAAACTGTTTCTTAGTTTTATTCTTTTCTCTTATGATGTTGACAGTTGGGAAGAGTATAGACCAAGTGTTTATTTAAGAAGTTCCCCAATTTGGGGTTGTCTGATTGTTCCCTAATGATTTGATTCAGGTTATACATTTTCTGGCAGGATTACTGTATAAGTTTTGCCATGTCCTTCTCTGTGAACCATATCAGGAAGCACGTGATACCTTGATTTAGGTTGTTTATACACTATTTTCTATTGTAAAGTTCTCATATTTTTTCCTTTATAATTAATAAGAAATCCATATGGAGATATTTCTAGACTGTGTGGATACACTATTCTTTTTTTTTTTTTGAATTTTACTTTATTTTTTTATACAGCAGGTTCCTATTAGTTATCTATTTTATACATATTAGTGTATATGTGTCAATCCCAATCTCCCAGTTCATACCACCACCACCACCACCCTGCCACTTTCTCCCCTTAGTGTCCATACATTTGTTCTCTGCATCTGTGTCTCTATTTCTGCCCTGCAAACTGGTTCATCTGTACCATTTTCTAGGTTCCACATATATATGTTAATATACAACACTTGTTTTTCTCTTTCTGACTTACTTCACTCTGTATGACAGTCTCTAGATCCATCCACGTCTCTACAAATGACCCAATTTCATTCGTTTTTATGGCTGAGTAATAATCCATTGTATATATGTACCACATCTTCTTTATCCATTCGTCTGTCGATGGGCATTTAGGTTGCTTCCATGACCTGGCTATTGTAAAGAGAGCTGCAATGAACACTGGGGTGCATGTGTCTTTTTGAATTATGGTTTTCTCAGGGTACATGCCGAGTAGTGAGATTGCTGGGTCATATGGTAATTCTATTTTTAGTTTTTTAAGGAACCTCCATACTGTTCTCCATAGTGGCTGTATCAATTTACATTCCCACCAACAGGGCAAGAGGGTTCCCTTTTCTCCACACCCTCTTCAGCAGCCTTGGTAGATACACTATTCTTTAACAATTTCACACAAGAGTTTTAGGATCCATTGATAATTCTTGCCTATATTAATTATGACAATGATAGTTGCAAAGTGGTGACTTTCTAACCCTGTTTTTCCTCCAATATTTGTCACTTAGTAAATTTTTACTGTAGAAAAGAGCTTTCCCTTCACTCCTTTTTATTTGTTTGTTTGTTTAACTTTAACATCAAAGTCATGGATTCTTTTTTTATTTGCTATGTTATTATAATTCTGTTAAATTTCCACCTGTGAATGTATGTGTTTAGCAATAATCACAAGCCACTATATGTGAAATGGTGAGATTTAGGGAATATTGTTTTTTATCTCTTACAAGTAAGAAAGTGGTAGTTTAGAAACAGTCAGAATAAGAATCATTCATTTAACTCCTAACTTTCTAAACCTTCTCAATGAAATATGAATGATGCAGTAGACAACATCATTCATTTCAAACAAGCAAATAAACAAGGGAATGTACCAAATCTTTGTAGTTGTGACTGTAATTTTGCAGGGAATGAACTTTTGTTCAAATCATAAAAAAAAACTAATTCAATTTGACTCCAAACATACCCCCTATTGGGAATACATCCTTTAAGGTCAGTTGGTTTTAAAATTATACCAATCTGTTTCATTCAATCATTATCAAATGATTTCACTGGGAGGATGCATGTGCATGGACCTCCTGTAACTCACCATGTGCATTGAGGTAAGCCATGGGGTGTAGAGAATTCTATGCTGGATGTGAAGTTTGTCACTACCTTCTGACACATCAGTTCCCTTTTACCCACTACCTGATTGTCAACACTTGGAACTCCACCATCATGTTTTCTTCCCTGGCATCTCACCTAGACTCTACCCCCATTAATAGTATGTGTGTAAGACATTTCCCTCTTCTGAAGATCTTGTAGACCACATTGATTAAGGTATACATCCTTCCCCACCTTGAAAGAAGACTTGCAGAGTAGGTGTCAGAAAAGAGGATGGAGGGAACATAAGGATTCTGGGTGTCTACTGGGAAGGAAATGATCTATTGGGAGGAGTGAGGAGGCTGAGGCCCCAAGACAATATAGCCTGCCTTCCAGCCTGGTCACTGGATAATCTAACTACACTTTAATAGATGCTTTCTGGAGACAGAAATCCCTACCCCATAGCAGGGATTCTTGGAGAGGGTTAGCCACATGGCAAGCATTCAAAAAGACACTTACTCAGACATTTCTAAAAACTGGCCATATAGCTGACCATATAGAACTCCTGCTTTTCACACCCAGCTCTATTTTTCCTTTTGTCCATAGTACTCCTCTCCTTCTAACATGTAATATAATTTACTTATACAATGATTATTTATTCCTTTATCCTGGAAGACAACTCTTACCACTCCCACACTTCCCCCAACTAGAATGTAAGCTCCAAGAAGGCAAGTATTTCTGTTTTATTCCTTAACATGTGTTAGGTTCTTAGGACATAGTAGGGGCTCAGTAGTATTTGTGGAATGAATTAGAGTGCTCTCTCAAATTCCCTCAAGTGCATAACTGAAGATGAAAGTTAGTAACTTATACACAGTGAAATTCTTTGTTTCTCTTATTTAAAAAAGGGACAACAGGACACACACCATTAACATCAATTTAATTTTCTACCTAGACTCTTCCCACTGTTCTTGGATATTTTGCAAACAGTGTTTTTCCCTTATTATTGTTTTTGTTGTTGTTATTCTTTTTTTTTTTTTACTAAGTTCGTATGTAAGACACTGGCCTGGGTTCTTTTATGATATAAGCTTCTCTTTAAGGATAAGTCCATGCGTCAGGACACCTTTCAGAACTGGAAAAGACAATGCTACTTCTACAGATGCAAACTTACTCACAGGGAGTGTGGTCTTTGGGGATCTCACTTATTCAGAGTCCATAAGACTGTGACTGTTTACAGAATGCAGAATGAGACCAGGGTCTCTCAAGCTGGGGACACGTGCCTTTTAAAATTACAGTCATTTGCTTACTTATCAGCTCCCCTGGGGACACCCTGCTCTATTAGTGGGAGAGCAGCTCTGTTAATCTCTGTTGACAAGGCACTAAAACATGCTCTACAATTAGCTGTGCATTTCCAGTCCAAGGATCTTCCAGGGAATGGGCAACAATGCTTTGGCCCGTTTGCCTGGTATTGGCAACCTGAAAAAAATGGTTGCTAACTGCATCTCAAAGAGGAAAATGTAATTCTTAAACCTTCTACAATTTGGTTTAAATTAAAGCCTGCAATGCAATTCAGAAATTCTACACAATTGGAGAATAAAGAATTTAGTGCTTATGAAGACTTCCATGGGTTAATTTAAGAAGCTCTCCAGAAGTTCAACATTTGCTGATAACATTCAGTTAGAAACTTAAGATAACCTTCATATGAATAATAGAACAATTTTAGAGCCTGCACAGAAGTTCTTAGTATGACTTCCATTGATCCCTAAAAGATCTAGTTTCATGTGTATGTGAAATATTCTGTGAAGAGAATCCATAGATTTTATGTAGTTCTCAATGATCCTTATGCCAAAAAAAAAAAAAAAAAATGGGAGTTGTGTGTTAAAAATTTCTAGATTTTTATCATATGTCTTTGGAAATGATAAAAAGAAACATAATAGTGGAAAATGACTATTTCAAGGCCAAAAAGCATATGTACTGAGACAGTGGTCAGGAAAGAGCCCTAATCTGCTGATCCATGGCAGAGTTTTCTGAGAATAATTGTCCTTTTCTGCAAAACGAGCTTAGCCACGTTTGCCTTGTTCACAAGTTTGTTTAGAGATAGAATATGAGGTATGTGGAATGTTCTTTATAGCTCACAGTTATCTTTATTATCACCATGCACAGTATTATGTAGATAATTTCATCTGCGTATGTTTGTGCACACAACTACATGAATCAAGGTAGCCCAGATGTCAACTGTGATTGCTCTAAAATCTCCAATTGCTTGAATTCCATAATTTTGAAAGTATAAACCTTTTCAATGATTTCTAAAATTTCCCAGAAAGTGCACATTTTCCAAGACAAAATCCATCTCTCTGAGGTTTTGTAAGTATTAGTAGATTTTATTAAACTCCTAGGTTGTCCTGAAAAGAGATGTGTTGCATTATTGATAAACATAACCTGCTGTCTACTTATTTTCTCCTTCATTTTCTCTCCTCCATATATATCCTGCAACTCCTAACATTTTCTCTTTTACTTCTTAAGATGATGAAATTAACAACTGTTCATCATCCTTAGGAGTTGAATGTGGTGAAAGATGCAACATATTATTTTTAACCTGCTATACCAATAATTACAATATAAAGTGAGAATTATAAACATAAATACATAAAAGTGTTGCAGTTTCACACAAAAATGGACAATTTATGGTTCGAGATTGTTAAAATCTCAAAATGGGTAGGAACATTCTGGAGATAAGGTGCTGTCCCTCGTGCAACTAATCCTGGAAAATCTCCTCTGTGCCAGGCACTGATTTCAGGTGTGGGACATCAGGATCTACTCTCTGATATAGAGCATAGTGAGAAAATAATCCCTAACCAAATAAATTCCTCAGGTGATCTTAGATAGTGATAACTTTTGAAAATAATGAGAGTGATCTGGTTGGGGACAGAGACGTGTAGAAGAAAAGTATTTTATAAGATGGCTAGGGAAGACATCTCTGAAGAGGTGATATTTGAGAAGATGCCTAGTATATGAAAGGGAGACTGTCCTGCAAAGACAGAGGGAAAAGGCCTGGAGGCACAGATAGCAAGAACCAAGGGTCAGTGTTTGAAAAAAAGAGAAGCAAGAAAATATTGAGTGATTTGTTGCTTATTTGGGGGAAGATTCATCTGGGACGGTAGGCTAAGTCTATGAATTTTGAACTTTTGCTAAAAAGCTTTTATTCAGAAGCTTGTCATGATGAGATTTTAGGTTTTGAAAGATCACTTCGTGAGTAGTGAATGCCGTGGTTGAAGGGCAGAGTGATGAGGAACAAGGAACTTCCCTGGAGGAGGTGACAGTGGCCTAGGCAGGAGGAAATGATGATGGCTGATGAAGATGGAGGGAGGGAACAATTCTTTACGTGGGAGAGTCACTGAGTCTGGAAGACTGATTACTGAGAGTGTTGGGACTGGGGGAGTGACCAAGAATAATCCTTAGGTTTCCAACTTGAGTGACAGCATAGAGGATGGTGTCATCATTGGAAATGTGAGCTATCAGAAACGAAGATACAAGGTCCTACTGTATATAGCACAGGGAACTATATTCAATATCCTGTGATAAACCATAAGAGAAAAGAATATGAAAAAGAATGTATAATATGTATAATTGAATCACTATGCTGTACAGCAGAAACTAACAACATTGTATATCAACTATGCTTAAATAATAAAAAAATGAAGATAATGAGATTTCTTCTGGACACTTTGAAGTAGGTAGAAATATAGGTATATCTGACACATAACTTGGAGCTAAAGAGATAAAATTTATCACAGATAGTCAGTAGCTATTTTTCAAGCACAGTAACTTCTGCATTAGAATGTAAACTCATTGAGATCAAAGATTCCGTTTTCTTCATTGCTGTATTCCTCATACATAGATAAGTACCTGTTATGTAGACCCTCGGTAATTATCAACTAAAGGGACTCAATCATTGAATTTGGGAGAAATGTGCATTGATATCAAGTTACTGGCCACTCCAACAGGACCAACTTATGTAGTTTTTTAACATCATGAAGCGAATGGACTGAATTTTCTTCAGAACTAAAAAATCAACTTTACTTGAGATCTGTGAAGACTAAAGTCTTTTTCTTAAAGGCCATGGTCGCTTCACATTTATGTTACTAGTCTCTTGGAGTCTCTCTCTGATGCTTCCAGCATGAGTTTTCCCCCATACCTCTACCAAAACCACCTTCTTCAAACTAAGAGGTATTTGTGAATCTTGAGAGTACATTTTATTTTCACAGAGGACAGACAGTTACTCCAAGGAACAAATCTCTGATAGTGAAGTTCCAGGCATTGATAAGCTGTAAACAAAGTATGGACTAGAATAAAAGACTTCTGGATTTAATTCACATTGTCATGGGGAGGCCATTGAACCTTCTTGTGACTTGGCTCCTTCATCTGCAAATATTATGAACTGTAGCTTCCTTGCTTCTTTTTTCAGTGTGATATTGCCAAAATCAAATGTTGATGTAGGAATCATGTCTTCTAGTTCTCATTTTATTCCTAGAACATTATAAAGTAGCTCTCTATACACAAAAGACCCTTAATTAATACTTTGGTGACACCAGTTGAAGTATTTCAGGTGAGAAATCAGATAAAGTTTGTCCTAATTCGTTGTAAAACATGATTCTTACAATTCTATACTTCACAAAATCAGTTCAGAGAATTAATTTAGTTGGTAATGAGAAATATTTAAAATCAACTAATTTTAAAGACTTCTTCAAGATGATGGACCTACAGCTTTGTAAATTGTGTATATATGCAGTCATATAAAAGGATCAGCATACACACAACGTTTTTCTGAGAATTTCTGTTTTTCACTTGGTTTTAGTATCAATGGCAGAGATATACACTTATTTCTACCCAACACATTTTTTTAAACATCTACCATGTTAAAGACGCATGGGAATAAAAAATAATAAAACTTGCTATCTCAAAGAATTAAGGGGAGTGTGTTCAACATATAATTACAATATTGTACTAAACATGCTATTATTGGGGTGGGCATAAAATGCTATAAGAATACAGGGAAGAAATGATTGATTTTCCAGATGGGTCCAGGCTTTATGGCTAACTCTACCTGGACCATGGCCTTTATGCTAACAATCAGTATACCAAAATGGAGACGCAGAGTACTGCCAACTCATGGTAAGACCATCTTCACCTTACCTCTTGCCTCCATCAACAGTTGTCCGAAGGGAACCCAAAAAAATTCATCTGTGGTGTGAGAAATGGGGTAGTGGTTGTTTTGGAGCCTGGTAGTGACTGAAAAGGGAACACAAAAGGAGCTGGTGATGCTCTGATCCTTGATGTGGGTGCTGGTTACATGGGTGTTTTCAGCTTATGAAAACTCACCATTTCTGGTGTGTATGGAACGTCAAGTCATACACATGACTATTCTACTGTTCTATTGGTTTTTATTGTTTAATTAAAAGGGAGAGAAAGAGGAATCCTTAGAGCTTTGTGTGTCTGAATAAGATTCTCCCACTCAGGTCCCACAGTGCCATGGGTAGGAGTGAAAAGAGGCCCTCAGAACCCTGTCTCCTGAAAAGATGCTACCGATCTTAATGCACCTTTCTAAAGCATCCTACAGCCTCACTCATTATCTTCCTTGACTCATTCAGGGCTAGTTACCTACTCCCATTTTCCTGGCTTACTGTGGTTTCCTTTTCTCACTCCATCTCCACTGACTTAAGGGGTAGATATTTTTTCTTCCATACACCTTTGTCGACTAAAAAAATATATTCACAACCTAAAAGTTGAGAGTTATGTTTTATTCAGTGGGAATTTTTAGGACTTCAACCCCGGGGAGGCAGAATCTCAAGTAATCCTGAGAGAACTGCTCCAAGGAGACAAAGGGGGGCAGCTAGGATATATAGGAGTTTTGCAACAAAAGGCAGATAGTAAGAAAAAAAATATCCTGTTAATTAAAGAAAACTAGAAATCACAAGTTAAGGAATTTAGCCCTTTTCTATGTATGGGAGACGCAAGAGTCTGGGCTCACTGACATCATTCCTTTGATATGCATCTCAGCTATCTGGGGCCAGTATTCTGTGTTTTGACATCCTGAGCTTCCTCAGGAGCTAACAGTCAGTAGAGGCTGTAGTCTTATGGCTGCTAGATGGCATGTATTCTTTTCCTTCCTGAGTTCCTTCCGGGCTCACCAGTTCACCGTAGACAGTAGCTGCAATCTCAGATGACAGTGCCATTCTTCGTTTACTGATATTGCAGGCAATATTCCATTTATCACTTTTAATAATTTGGTCTGAAGGTGGGATAGAGGTCTTTTTTGCTCTACATTGCTCTTTCCCCCCCTCCTCTCAGTATGAATCTCAGGTCACCAGATTATACCACCCACTACCCTATTGTTTGCAGCCATCTATTGAGTGCTTCCCTCCCTCCTCTCAGTATGAATCTCAGGTCACCAGATTATACCACCCACTACCCTATTGTTTGCAGCCATCTATTGAGTGCTGGGTCCCCCAATTTTTCCTTTGAGACTTTCATTCCTGGCCCATAGTCCTTCCCTCCTACACCATGTTGAAACTTCTTGCTGATTTTGTTATCCATATAGATGATCCATCTACTATCCTGGCTTTTCATTCTCTTGATCTCCTCTTTTTCAGTAAGTCTTACTCTCCACCCTGCACCAGATACTCATTCCCAGACCCAAAACTTTTGAATACTAACGGCTTGGACTCCTTGCTTGGCGCCTTGCAATAAATGCTGCACTTGCTTTCACCACAACCCAGTATCGGTAGATTGGTTTTACTGCCAGCAGGCAAACAGACCCAAGTTTGGTTTGGTAACGTTTCCCTCAGCCTACACCCACCAAAATCACTCTCTTTGAGATCACCAATATCCTCCATGTTGCTAAATCCAATATGGGATCATCAGTCCCGATCCTATATGAACTAAGAGAAACATTTGACACAATTGACCACTTTTTTTCCTTAAGTGAGTTTCTTCACTTAGTTTCCCAAACTTCATACTCTCATATTTGTTTGCTTTCTTGTTTTATTTTATTTTACATTTTTATCCTCTGGGGTCTCAGTCTCCTGTCTCCTTTGTTGATTCTTGCTCATCTCCTTGACATCTTAAAGTTTAAATTGAAATTCTTTTCAGGATAATTGCTTGGACCTCCACCTCTTTTCCTCTATAGTCATTCTTCATAGGGTACAGATTCTCTATAGAAACTATAGACTATAGAGTCTCTCACTTTAATTTTAAAATTTTAATTATAAAGTTAACATATAATGTATTGTTTAAATGGACACACTTTTGACAGTGGAAGGGGAACCTAAAAGTAATTAAAACTATATAATTTTAAAAATTATTTATTGACTGATATACATAAATGTTTTATTATGAGTAGACATATAAAAGTCTTCTATTCAAAAAACATTTTCAAAAATAAAATTATTTCTCAAAAAATGAAAAGAATATAAATTCATATGCATATAATTATTGATTAACAGAACATTAAAAACATAAGTAAAGTAATTATTTTTGGTATTTATTCATTAGTTGTAATAACTTTCTTACTTATATCTGTTTCTAATACCATGCTATTTTTTATAAAGAATATATTTTGAAATTATTTTATTATTTTTAATTTGTTCATAACATTTCTAGCAGAGATCTTCAAAGTTGCATCTTATTGTTAATGTGTTTAAAACTGTTCTGTCTCTTCAACTGACCCTAAAACTTCAAGTTTTGTAATGTGTTACACAACAGTTTAAAATATTTATTATAATTCTAATGATGACACAGGAAAAATATAGAAAGAATCTGGGTCTTTGAGAATATTGTAGAGCCACTGAATTTAACGGTCTTGGAACTGACCCACTTCTGACATTACTTATTACTAAACCAGTCAAGGACAATTTTCTATGACTTGAATAGAAAAAGGTCCTAATGGATAAAGTTTTTGTGCTCTTTTTCTGTGAAAATTTTCAAACATTTTAATTACATTACTATTTTCTGCCATGTTGACTCTGTTCTGTATTTCTTATTTTGTATCATTGTTTTTCTTATCACCCACCTTCAACCAGTGCTTTTCATCTTGATTAGATTTCTTTTTATATTATTACCTCTAATATCAAAGACTTTGTCTTTTGAATTTTTTTGTATTTTATTGTAAACATAGGCTAAATACACACATGCATTCAGTGAATTGGCTTGTCAGTGCCTTATTTTCCACCTAAATCCTTTCGCAATCTTATTCTTCAATCAGGAGTTTCAACTTGCCTAATGTGTGAATCTCCCAGCCAAGGATTTGTTGTTCAGCAGTCATTTATTTGTATGAATATCTTGGCCAGTGGAGGGAGCTGCATCGTTGTCCAATTCTTGAAGATCTGGACTTAAATCTTGAAAAGCTAAAGCAGCCAATAGTTCTTCCTTTGCCAGAAATAATGAATGAAAAAGTGAAAGGTTCAGAGATGACTTCTCAAGTGATTTTTTACAGACTCAACCCTTTCCTATTTCTTACCTCAGAAAATATTCTTTTAAAATACAAATTTCTGGGCTTCCCTGGTGGCGCAGTGGTTGAGAGTCCGCCTGCTGATGCAGGGGACACGGGTTCGTGCCCCGGTCCGGGAAGATCCCACATGCTGTGGAGCAGCTGGGCCCGTGAGCCATGGGTTGCTGAGCCTGTGTGTCCAGAGCCTGTGCTCCACAACTGGAGAGGCCACAGCAGTGAGAGGCCCACATACCACAAAAAAAATAAATAATAGTAAAAAAAAATAAAAAATAAAATAAAATACAAATCTCTGTGGCTGGCCATGTTGCCATGGCAGAGATGGTATCTAGTGTGGATTATTAAGGAACATCCATGTGCTCAATCTCACATAGGAGAACCAGCACTGAGGATACTTCATGACATGGTAAGGTTTTCCCAACATTTAGCTGAAGGGGTCATGAGTTTTCCAATTCTGTGTAAAGTTGGGTACTTACTGCTAGTGGGAGGTTGATATATTGCCTAAGAAAAGTTCTGTGTATAGTACTCATGAAAAAAAAGCTTTTCTTTTTTCATGACATAAAATATAGTGTTCTGGGCAATAAGTGTTTCTATTCAAGCTGTAGCAGAGCACTGAGGTGACACCTGGTGAGTGAAGACCAGGCTAACTGTGAACACATTTATAGACCCTGTGAGACACTGGTCATGGTCCTAGTGAGAGCTTTGCAACTGTTGCCAAACATGGAAGTTATTGTGAGTACTTACAGTCCTTCAAAGGGGCACAGAAACTCTGGTTTCCAATAATACTCTGAAATGTTATTGGACTGAAAACCACCTGCAGAGAAAATAATGTGAAATCTTTGGGTCAATGTCTTTTCAGATAATGAGAGTGTGGGTCCTTTATTTGATTTGTGAAAGACTGTAACTCTGTGTTAGGGGGTATACTTTGAAGGTAGACAGATGGAAATTATCCTTTGTCTTAGACCCCATGTATACTTACTGGAAATTCTTACTGGAATCCCAATATTACCTCTTAGTTATGAACTGAGTTGTATCTCCTCTCAATTTGTGTGTTAAGGTCCTAATCCTTAAAGTGGATATATTTTGAAAAAGGGCTTTTAAGGAGGTAATTAAAGTTAGATAAAACCACACACAATTACAATTCATATATATGCATTTATAGAATCATTCATAACTTTATTTTTTAAAAATATTGTTCATTTACCTGGTTAAATGTTGTCTGTTAAATTATTAAATATAATAAAGAAAATGTCTCTTTCTGGTGTATAGTTTGGATAGGTTTTCTAGCATACCCCATGTAAATAACACACTCTGTTGCTGGTAATGGGAAAAATATACCACTGGTCTGTATAAGAGGTAGTCTGTCTATAGCATAAATAAAACAGTTGCTAACAATTGCCTGAAATAAAATTAACTGGCTTGAATGTCTGTCCTGGTAACATCATCAACCATATCAAACATAGTCATGGTTTTTATTACTTTTAGCATAAAATGTAACTTGAATTAAAACTGCAGATTTGCAGATCTTAGTTCATCAATTTCAGTTTAAAGATCAGAGATTTGAATAGTCACAAAAGATATTTTAAAAGGGCTTGGCACTTTTGAATAATTCTTCAGGAGACTGTGGGACATAGCAGCAAAAATTTGTGTACAATATATTTAAAATGTAGAAAATTGCTACTAATTTTAGTAAAAAGAAAATTAAAAGCATAAGACCATTCAGTACATGATGCAATCAGGTTTGTGGGTTCATGGAAAAGAAGTATTAATTCCTCAAATGTATTCTTCTGTGTAACACTTTCAGAAACCACAGTTGAGTCTAGTATTTTTTGAAAAAAAAGTCACAGCAACTATTATCTTTCACCATGCCTTTATTTGTAATGTTGGCTTTAATATGTCAGGAAATATATGGGAACCACAGAGTTAAGAAATGAATAGTTTATAGCCAAAATTGTTTTCTCAAGAGGATAGGTATTGAGGTTAGCAAGAAGTAAGTCCAACATTAGCATTTGTAGAAGGTATGGAACATTTTAAGAAAGCTGCCATTAAGTATCAGCACATTAAATCAATAATGGACATATATGCATTCTTTATATATTTTTAACAATATTTATATTCCACATCTCATCATCTGCAAGATGATTTGCAGAGGTAGGTCTTAGATGGAAATATGAGTGTACCCATACTATTTTCCTACTCCAGAAATGTTAGCCAAGAATATTCTACTATGAATAGATTGAAACAATTTGGGAAATTTCACATGAAATTTTACCCAGGTATTAAGTGTCATGATTAACTCTTTGGAGCAATTGTTTTATTTTTGCCCCCAAAACCCTAGCCCCCATGAGAGGTATTGTTTGAAGAGGAATGGTGAGTTTTCTAAGTGCTGTTTCCTATATTCAGGACATCACAGGGAGATGTAGGAAAGGCCCAGGGAGAAATTACACTTACATTTTAACTCCAATACAGTGGCAGCAGTAGCAGCAGAAATAAGTTTTGAGAGACAGCTTTCCATTGGATCTCTCATGCTTCTATATATCTTGTGAGTAGAGTCACTGACAATTTTTGTTCCAAACTATCTTTTCAAAGATGTTTGTATAAAAGACAGCCTTGGAAGATGGAGATAATTTCTTCTTCCAGAAAGCAGAGGGAATATTTGTTTGTTATTCAGTATAATAAAGATTAAGTCTTCTCCTGGGTCAAGGTTTGGACAGGTTTTCTAGCATCTTCTTATAACTTAATAGGGTTCCCTGAGATCAAAATTCCTCAGCCATGATGCACAACACTGTGTATACAGCATCCTTCTAGTTCTATGTGCTTATTGTCCCCTTGGGATTTGGTGGACTATTGCACCTGCCATGAAATTGAAGCTCAGAATGTCTGCTGTGCTGTAAGTAATGAAATCTTTTGTCTCTGACCTAGGAGTCTCGTGTCTTCTACCAGCATTATAAAACTGGAGGCAGGTTAACTTGTTAGCATTCAAGTAGCATAAACACCCCAGGCACTTTACAGTTCTTCACACAGGTCTGAGAGCAACAGACATATAGGACTACAGGGAGTAGCATTAGTAAGAAGCAACAAAAATTTAAAGTCTTTTTTACTGTACAAATGCCCTCCAGGTTTGCTAATGAACTAACTGAAATCTTTAAAAGTACAAGATTATTTTGATGGGCCAAGTTATATCCTGGTATAGCTTTGTTTTTTTTTTTATATATATATATATATATATATATATATATATATATATATATATTTGGTTATGTTGCCTTCTTTACTTTTAATATTATTTTCTTTTGTACTATATCTTATTTGCTGATAAATCTAGCCTAAGTTTATCTGAGAGATTAAAATTATTTTTTTTAAAGAATCAAATTCTAACTGTATTGATTCTCAGTTTCCAATCAAGAGTGGAGAATAGTTTTCAAAACAATAGAGGAGAAAAAGTTTGAAAACAGTAGAAGAGAAAAATAAGAATCCATAATATATCACAAATCTAATGGAGGGCAGAAAGGAGAAAATGAAAGTTAAAAAATGTGCATAAAAATACAGGGAAAATATCAGGTGGAATGGAATAAAACAATCAGGTATATCAGTAATGACAATTAATATTCACATATTAGAAAGTAGGCTGCTATTAACATTTTATTAAGTTTTTGCTTTTATTTTTAAATTTTCTTCCCTAATACTTCTATGTTTGCTTTGTCAGTTTTTCATGGTGTTCCTAACTTTGTGAGTTGAGCACTTAGATTAATTCATATTCTTTCTTGTTTTCTAATATATGCTTTTCACACTATAAATTTTCCTTTAGATACCAGTTTTAGTAGCATGAATTTTCCTTATGCACTTAGTTCTATACAGTTTTAAATGATAATTATTACATCTTGATTGACCATTAATTATAGTCTGAAAAATGTGGTCTTATAATAACAGGGTCTTTTAATATCTGTTGAGACTTGCTTTGCATCCACTTTTGTTCACTTTATTTCTCAATTCTTCAACATTGTTAATAATTTTTGTTCACTTGACTTTCAGTTTTGAAAAAGAGGTCTTAAAATCTTGCAACATGGCTGTTTACTTGTCCATTTTTACTGGAAATTCTGTCAATAGTTTTTGATAATTTTTGATGCTATTTTGGTAGATGCACATAGGCTTGTTATTTCTGTCATTTCAGATTTGTTCTTTTATCACTATTTAATGATACTAACTATACATAGTGATGAATTTTGCCTTAAAGTCTATTTAATATTGATATAACAGCTTTTAAAAAAAATAATACATTGTTTTAGCTGTGCTCTTAAAATTAGTGTATAGCCAGAATTTTTTTTTTAATTTAAAAAGAATTAAAGGAAAACTCACCAGGTACGTTTGCGATTTTAATAAAGTAGCCAGTGACAAAACAATCACTCGAAATTTTTATAAATAGTCCTTTCTTTAAATTGTCTTGAAATGGCCCAGTTTGAATGCACCGTATGTTTCCTCTGGAAACCTGATTGATACAGGTACCAATACAGGTGTCAACTCAGCTAATGTGATGACATAAGGTCACAAAGCAATTAAACAGCCAAGGCAGATTTCAAGCACAAAAGGATATGCTTTCAAATCCTGTGATCCTTTGAACACATTGTCCTGCTTCCCAATGTCCAACAAATGGGAATGTATAATATAGGCAGCCAGACAAATACAGTCTGGGAGAGACTCTGAAATATTTTAATAATAAAGTTTTTCATTGAAGGTTTTCCTAGGTCCAGGTAATAAGAATTTTGAGTGATTCCTTGGAACTTCTGCATAATGATTTCTTTTGCTCCAGAATTAGAGACATGTAGTATTCAGCAGCTTTGATGACATAGTAAAGAAAATTTGGTATGTTGGGGATTTTTTTAAAGGAATTTGGGAATTTTAAGCAAAGAAATTAAAAAGGAGACATAACTCCATGAGCACTGATCAACAATGAGAAAGAAAAGTCAATTACCCCAGACTTAGTAGAAGGTGGGAGGTTGGGGCCATCCACTCCTCCTTTTTTGCATCCTGAATGACATGACATATTAAGCTAAGAAAGACAGGGTTATGATTAGGAATGGATTGGAAACAGTTTCTGGGAATAACTGGAGGCTACAGAAAGCATGGAACCAGTGCTCCCTAAACGTGTAGGCACACATGTACACACCCTTACACACACCAAAGATCCTGGACATACGTAGCTGAGACACAGTTAAAAGACAATGAGGGAGCCAGGACAGTGTAGCGTTATGTTAACTGTGCTCTGATACAGAGGAAATAACTGTGTGTTAAAGAGGGTTCTTGCCCTTCAAACACTCACTGACCCAGTTTTCCCCTTATGTTAAATTGTGACAGCATTAATAAATGACACTCAAAACTCTTTTTCCTGTAGATATATCTGTGGTTCCCTGGTGATGCTTGGGAAGCCATGACTTCCAGGGAGAAAGCCCTGATACAGAGTGTAACTGTACTGGGTTTGAATGGTCAGGCTGCCCTTTTCAAAAGCCTTACCCCAGAACCCAACTATTCCAGGGACTTATGGAAGAAATGGCAACAGTGTTTAGTGCTAAACTGATAAACTGACCCCAGGGAAGCATCTCACTTCTAACCATTCATCCAAGTAAAGACCCTTTGGGCTGAATGAGTCATCTTAGGTGAGCTCTTTGCAAATCAGCCTGATGTATTTTCTCATTTGATGCCCAGGCTGTCAAACTTCACAATGGTGTCAGATAAGGTGAGCAATCTTGTAACCTGTTAATTTGCTTGAAATAATGACAGCAATAATCTGATCAGGTTTGCCCAACTGTCTCCATTTGAAGTGGACAGTGGTTTCCCCTGTTAAGATTGTGACAAATCAAGACAAGTGTGTGATTATTATATCCAGTTATGGCACTTGGATAACTTGAGACAGCTCACTGCTGAGTGAGTAATCCCCATTTACCACCCTGTGCATCCATTTGCTATGATTGGCATATTGGTATGGTTGAACCTGTCTCCAAGGTCCCTTATTTCCTTCTGGAACTACATCAGCCCCAAATTCCTGTAGCTGAGCTCAAGTGTATTTATCAATATGTTAACCCCTCTCTGAAGATATTCCAGTAGGAGTTATTTATAGGTTATAGAAAGCTACTTGGGGGCTTTCCTGGTGGCGCAGTGGTTGAGAGTCCGCCTGCCGATGCAGGGGACATGGGTTCGTAACCCCGGTCCGGGAAGATCCCACATGCTGTAGAGCGGCTGGGTCCATGAGCCATAGCCGCTGAGCCTGCGTGTCCAGAGCCTGTGCTCCACAACAGGAGAGGCCACAACAGTGAGAGGCCCGCATACCGCAAAAAAAAAAAAAAAGAAAAAGAAAGATAGAAAGCTACTTGAACTCTCTAAGATGAACAACGATGGACATATGGGTGATAGAGAAGGGTTATGTTTAGACTTTTTAGATAGAGTAGGATTTGGATCTTTGTTTCCTTCTAGTACACAAGGCAGTTTTCCTTCTAAATTCTTTACACATATCATACAGTCCTCCTTGATATCAAAACCTGAGTCAAGAGGACAATTTGAGAATATTAAAACCTTAAAATCAGTTCAATTTAGGCAAATCTATTTTGACAACTTTTCAGAGGCAAACTTGCTCAAATATCTGCTGTGTCTATTGGTGAAAATTTAGGAAATGTCATTTGAACTCTTCATGAAAGTATACCAACAAGTAATTACAAAGAAGTTGTCATGACATTTTTTTTTTTCTTCCAAGAGATTATTTTCCTCTGAAAGAATATGCACAATTGTTCCAACTTAATCAGGGTTAGGGTTGGAATATTTTGGCATTACTCGAATTAAAGCCAACCTTAATAAGTTGTTTTCTGTCTATCTTTCTTTTTTCTCTTCTTATTTATTTATTTATGAGAAGAGACAACATATTTGATCAGAACAGGTAGAGAAAACATTGGTAAAAGAAAATCAAATCCAATTATTATGAGATAATAACAAAAAAAATATGAAGGGAGATGATCTGCAAGGTCTAGAGAAGTTGGTGTGGTGTCACTACTGAGGAAAGTTCTGGAAGCAATTATCAAAAGGGAAGCAATGATCTTAAGTGTCAAAGAAATGAGTCATGTAAGATAAATTTCACTTACTTGATAGGTTATTCTTTATGTACCCTCTTATCTACTCTTCCCCCTTTTTACCCCACCCTACCCTCTGGTCCATTCTTTACTCTCCACATTGAATTAGTCTTTCAGTACCTCTACCAAATCTGATCATACCTCTACCAAATCTGATCATGCCTTGACACATTCCAATAGCTTCCTGTATTTTATGAATAAATGTTCAAACTCCTTTGCATGGAATACAAATTCTTCATGATTTGGCCATTTACCATACCTTCTTGCTGCTCCCACCACCCAGGTACCACATCTGCCATGCATTACCTGTTGTGAAATTCACATTAATCCTTCAGTACTGGTTTGGTCATCACTCCTGCAAACTCCATCTGATTGTCATCTACCCTTTCTCCACTACAAGGTAGAGTTGGCCACTCCCACCCCTTGTGAAAAATTGGAGTATATGCATGACTTTATTAAGAGTCAGTACCGCTTCCCTCCTCTACTACTTGCCAGCAGCAGGAACCGAGTGCTGAAATGCTCTGACTCCAGGACAAATCACTTGAGTCACCGTGGCGACACTGGCCACGCAGCCCCCCGCCCGTTTCACCTGCAAAGCTGACACAGCCGAGTGGATGAAAGGCTCTTGCTGCTCCAGTCAGGGATCAGGACTCTGCCTCTGAGGTGGGAGAGCCAACTTCAGAACACTCGTCAAGAAGAGACCTCCCAGCCCCACATAATATCAAACGGGGAAAATCTCCCAGAGATCTCCATCTCAACACCAGCACCTAGCTTCACTCAATGACCAGCAAGTTACAGTGCTGGAAAACCTATGCAAACCATATAGCAAGACAGGAACACAAACCCACCCACTAGCAGAGAGGCTGCCTAAAATCATAATAAGTCCACAGACACCCCAAAATACACCACCAGACGTGGACCTGCCCACTAGAGAGACAAGATCTAGCCTCATACACCACAACACAGCCACTAGTCCCCTCCACCAGGAAGCCTACACAACCCACTGAACCAACCTTAGCCACTGGAGACAGACATAAAAAACAACGGGGGCTACGAACTTGCAGCCTGCAAAAAGGTGAACCCAATCACAGTAAGATAAGCAAAATGAGAAGACAGAAAAACACACAGCAGATGAAGGAGCAAGATAAAAACCCACCAGACCTAACAAATGAAGAGGAAATAGGCAGTCTACCTGAAAAAGAGTTCAGAATAATGATAGTAAAGATGATCCAAAATCTTGGAAATAGAATGGACAAAATGCAAGAAGCAGTTAACAAGGACCTAGAAGAAATAAAGATGAAACAGACAATGATGAACAACACAATAAATGAAATGAAAAATACTCTAGATGGGATCAATAGCAGAATAAATGAGGCAGAAGAACGGATAAGTGACCTGGAAGATAAAATAGTGGAAATAACTACTGCAGAGCAGAATAAAGAAAAAAGAATGAAAAGAACTGAGGACAGTCTCAGAGACCTCTGGGACAACATTAAACGCACCAACATTCGAATTATAGGGGTTCCAGAAGAAGAAGAGAAAAAGAAAGGGACTGAGAAAATATTTGAAGAGATTATAGTTGAAAACTTCCCTAATATGGGAAAGGAAATCGTTAATCAAGTCCAGGAAGCACAGAGAGTCCCATACAGGATAAATTCAAGGAGAAATACGCCAAGACACATATTAATCAAACTGTCAAAAACTAAATACAAAGAAAGCATATTAAAAGCAGCAAGGGAAAAACAACAAATAACACACAAGGGAATCCCCATAAGGTTAACAGCTGATCTCTCAGCAGAAACTCTACAAGCCAGAAGGGAGTGGCAGGACATACTGAAAGTGATGAAGGAGAAAAACCTGCAACCAAGATTACTCTACCCAGCAAGGATCTCATTCAGATTTGATGGAGAAATTAAAACCTTTACAGACAAGCAAAAGCTGAGAGAGTTCAGCACCACCAAACCAGCTTTACAACAAATGCTAAAGGAACTGCTCTAGACAAAAACACAAGAGAAGGAAAAGTCCTATAATAACGAACCCAAAACAATTTAGAAAATGGGAATAGGAACATACATATCGATAATTACCTTAAATGTAAATGGACTAAATGCTCCCACCAAAAGACACAGATTGGCTGAATGGATACAAAAACAAGACCCATATATATGCTGTCTACAAGAGACCCACTTCAGACCTAGAGACACATACAGACTGAAAGTAAGGGGATGGAAAAAGATATTCCATGCAAATGGAAACCAAAAGAAAGCTGGAGTAGCAATTCTCATATCAGACAAAATAGACTTTAAAATAAGGACTATCAGAAGAGACAAAGAAGGACACTACATAATGATTAAGGGATCGATCCAAGAAGAAGATATAACAATTGTAAATACTTATGCCCCCAACATAGGAGCACCTCAATACATAAGGCAAATACTAACAACCAT
>NW_006795911.1:414553-426974 GCF_000442215.2 Lipotes vexillifer | reverse complement strand
GTGGCTGTCTGGAGGGGTGGGATAGGGAGGGTGGGAGGGAGGGAGACAAAGAGGGAAGAGATATGGGAACATATGTATATGTATAACTGATTCACTCTGTTATAAAGCAGAAACTAACACACCATTGTAAAGCAATTATACTCCAATAAAGATGTAAAAAAAAAAAAAAAAAAAAAAAGAGTCAGTACTATACAAACATTTTGAGATGCAATTATTAATTTCTATTTCTGATGTCATTCAATAGACTATGAGCTCTCTAGATTAGAGACAATGTTACTAACCTGTTGTTATGCCAAGATAACATGTAAGGTGAGAGAGAAATATTTGTTGTGTTAAGTCATTAATATTTTAGAGTTATAATGTGGCAATTTACTCCAAAGTAATCTCTACAGGCTCAATAAATTCCCTATAAAATTCTGGCATGCATGTTGTAAAACTTGGTAAGACTTTTCAAAAACATATTAAAATGTAGATGATCCAGAATAGACAAAATATGTATTGGAAGACAACAAAATTGGAGGACTCATATTTTTCAGTTTTAAAATGTGCTGTAAATCTATAGTAATCAACATAATGAAGTTCTGAAATAAGTATATGAATACAGAAAATACAGGAGAAAATTTTAGTGACTTTGGACTTGGTGATGAACTTTTAGATAGGAAACACAGTACAATTCATGAAAGAAAGAAAGAAATATATTGGATTTCATTAAAAATTGTTTTAATTGAAGTATAATTGACTTACAATATTATATTATTTTAGGTGTACAACATAGTGATTTGATATTTTTATACATTACAAAATGATTACCCCATGAATTCTAGTTACCGACTATCACCATACAAAATTATGAAAATATTATTGACTATATTCCCTATGCTGTGCATTACATCCTTGTGACATTTTATGACTGGCAGTTTGTACTTCTTAATCCTCTCCAACAATTTCACCCATCCTCACTGCCCTCCCCTCTGGCAACCACCAGTTTATTCTCTGTAACTATGAACCTGTTTCTGTTTTGTCATGTATGTATGTTTGTTTTGTTGTTTAGAATCCACATATAAGTAAAATGATATAGTATGGAAACACAAAAGACCATGAATAGCAAAAGCAATTTTGAGAAAAAAAAAAATGGAGCTAGAGGAATCAGGCTCTGTGACTTCAGACTATAGTACAAAGCTAGGGTAATCAAAACAGAATGGTAGTGGCACAAAACCAGAAATCAGAGATTAATGGAACAGGATAGAAAGTCCAGAGATAAACCCATGCACTATGGTAATGGTCACCTAATCTATGACAAAGGAGGCAAGAATATACAGTGGAGAAAAGACCGTTTCTTCAAAAAGTTACCACAGGGAAAACTGGACATCTACATGTAAATGAATGAAATTAGAACACTTCCTAACACCATAAACAAAAATAAACTCAAAATGGATTAAAGACCTAAATTTAAGTACATACTATAAAATTCTTAGAAAACATAGGCAGAACACACATTGACATAAACTGCAGCAAGATTTTTTTTTTGATCCATGCCCTAGACAGATAAAAATAAAAACAAAAATAAACAAATGGGACCTAATTGAACTTAAAATATTTTGCACAGCAAAGGACACAATAACTAAAACAAAAAGACAACCCTCAGAATGGGAGAAAATATTTGCAAATGAAGCAAGCAAAAAGGGATTAATCTCCAAAATATAAGAATAGCTCATGCAGCTCAATATCAAAAAAAAACAAATAACCCAATCAAAAAGTGGGCAGAAGATCTAATTAGACAATTCTCCAAAAAGACATACAGGTGGACAAAAAGCACATGAAAATATGCTCAGCATCACTAATTACTAGAGAAATGCAAATCAAAACTACAATGAGGTATCACCTCACACTGGTCAGAATGGCCATCATCAAAAAATCTACAAACAATAAATGCTAGAGAGGGTGTGAAGAAAAGGGAACCCTCCCACACTGTTCATGGGAATGTAAATTGGAGCAGCCATTATGGAGAACAATATGGAGGTTCCTTAAAATACTGAAAATAGAGTTACCATATGATCCAGCCGTCCCACTCCTGTGCACATATCCAGAGAAAACCATAATTTGAAAAGATACATGTACTTGTATGTTCATTGCAGCATGATTTACAATAGCCAGGACATGGAAGCCACCTAAATGTCCATAGGTGGAAGAATGAACAAAGAATATATGGGGGCTTCCCTGGTGGCATAGTGGTTGAGAGTCTGCTTGCCGATGCAGAGGACACGGGTTCATGCCCCAGTCTGGGAAGATCCCACATGCCATGGAGCGAATAGGCCTGTGAGCCATGGCCCCTGAGCCTGCGGGTCCGGAGCCTGTGCTCCACAACGGGAGAGGCCACAACAGTGAGAGGCCCATGTATTGCAAAAAAATATATATATATGGTACATATATACAATTGAATATTACTCAGTCATAAAAAAGAATGAAATAAGCTATTTGAAGCAACATGTATGGACCTAGAGACTGTCATACTGAGTGAAGTAAGTCAGACAGAGAAAGAGAAATATGATATGATATCGCTTACATGTGGAATCTAAAAAAAACTGGTACAAATGAACTTATTTACAAAATAGAGTCACAGATGTAGAAAGCAAGCTATGGCTACCAAGGGGGAAAGGGGTGGGGGAGGAATAAATTGGGCAACTGGGAATGACATATACACACTACTATATATAAAATAGATAACTAATGAGAACCTATTGTATAGTACAGGGAACTCTACTCAATACTCTGTAATGACCTATATGGGAAAAGAATCTATAAAATATTTGATATATATATATATATATATATATATATATATGCATAATTGACTCATTTTGCTGTACAGCAGAAACTGACATAACACTGTAAATCAACTATACTCCAATAAAAGTTAATTTTAAAAATGACACATGAGAGCAGATGAACTTAATTGATATTTATAGAGCATTCTATATGAAAGCAGCAGAATACACATTCTTTTCAGGTACACATGGAACCTTCTCCAGGAAGAATGCATGCTGGCCACAAAGCAAGCCTCAGTAAATTTAAGAAAATTGAAATTATATCAAGCATCTTTTCTGACCACAGTGTTATGAGACTGGAAATCAACTACAAGAAAAAAACTGCAAAAAACCCAAAAACGTGGAGGCTAAACAATATGCAGCCAGTGGATCACTGAAAAAATCAAAGAGGAGATAAAAGAAAATACCTGGAGACAAATGAAGGTGAAAACATGATGATTCAAAGCCTGCAGGACACAGCAAAAGCAGTTCTAAGAGGGAAGTTTATAGTGACACAATCTTACCACAGGAAATAAGAAAAATCTCAAATAAACAACCTCACCTTACACCTAAAGCAACTAGAGAAAGAAGAACAAACAAAACCTAAAGTTAGAAGGAAAGAAATATAAAAGTCAGCAATAAATGAAATAGAGATGAAGAAAACAATAGAAAAGATAAATGAAACAGAAAGCTGGTTCTTTGAAAAGATAAATAAAATTAATGCCTTTAGCCAGACTCATTAACAAAAAATGGAAAAGTTACAATCTATACCACAAAAACACAAAGGATCATAAGAGACTACTACAAAAAATTCTACACCAATAAAATGGACAGCCTAGAAGAAATGGAAAACTTCTTAGAAATGTACAATCTTCCATGACTGAACCAGGAAGAAATAGAAAATATGAAGAAACAAATTACCAGTAACGAATTGAATCAGTTCTTTGAAAACTCCCAACAAACAAAAGTCCAGACCAGATAGCTTCACAGGGGAATTCTACCAAATACTTAGAGTTAACATCTATCCTTCTAAAACTTCCAAAAAACAGCAGAAGAAGGAACACTTCTGAACACATCACTCTGATACCAAAACCAGAAAAAGATATCAAAAATAAAGAAACTTACAGGCCAATGTCACTGATGAATGTAGATGCAAAAATCCTCAACAAAATATTAGCAGTCTGAATGAAACAATACATTACAAGGATCATAAACCATGATCCAGTGGGATTAATACCAGTGGTACAAGTATTTTTCAATATTCACAAATCCATCAATGTGATACATCACATTAACAAGTTGAAGACTAAAAGCCATATGATCATCTCAATAGATATAAAAAAAGCTTTTGACAAATGTAACTTATTATACAGTAGAGTATCTTTTTTGGTTATATCAATTTTGAGATATAGTTCACATAACCTCTTAAATTGTACAATTCAGTGTTTTTTAGCATATTCATAAAGTTACTGATCACTACCAAGATCATTTATAGAATACATTCATCACCTCAAAACATAAACCTCATATACTTTATTTTATTTTTTTCAACACCTTTATTGGAGTATAATTGCTTTACAGTGGTGTGTTAGTTTCTGCTTTATAACAAAGTGAATCAGTTATACATATACATATATCCCCATATCTCTTCCCTCTTGCATCTCCCTCCCTCCCACCCTCCTTATCCCACCCCTCTAGGTGGTCACAAAGCACCTAGCTGATCTCCCTGTGCTATGCGGCTGCTTCCCATTAGCTATCTATTTTATGTTTGGTAGTGTATATATGTACATGCCACTCTCTCACTTTGTCCCAGCTTGCCCTTATCCTTCCCCGTGTCCTCAAGTCCACTCCCTGGTAGGTCTGTGCCTTTATTCCCATCTTGCCCCTAGGTTGTTCATGACAATTTTTTTTTTTTTTTTTTTTTAGATTCCATATATATTTGTTAGAATATGGTATTTGTTTTTCTCTTTCTGACTTACTTGACTCTGTATGACAGAATCTAGGTCTGTCCACCTCACTGCAAATAACTCAATTTCATTTCTTTTTATTGCTGAGTCATATTCCATTGTATATATGGGCCACATCTTCTTTATCCATTCATCTGTTGATGGACACCTAGGTTGCTTCCATGTCCTGGCTATTGTAAATAGAGCTGCAATGAACATTGCGGTACATGCTTCTTTTTGAATTATGGTTTTCTCAGGGCATATGCCCAGTAGTGAGATTGCTGGGTCATATGGTAGTTCTATTTTTAGTTTTTTAAGGAACCTCCATCCTATTCTCCATAGTGGCTGTATCAATTTACATTCCCACCAACAGTGCAAGAGGGTTCCCTTTTCTCCACACCCTCTCCAGCATTTATTATTTCTAGATTTTTTGGTGATGGCCATTCTGACTGGTGTGAGATGATATCTCATTGTAGTTTTGATTTGCATTTCTCTAATGAGTAAGGATGTTGAGCATTCTTTCATGTACTTGTTGACAATCTGTATATCTTCGTTGGAGAAATGTCTATTTAGGTCTTCTGCCCATTTTTGGGTTGGGTTTTTTGTTTTTTTGATATTGAACTGTATGAGCTGCTTGTAAATTTTGGAGATTAATCCTGTGTCAGTTGCTTCATTTGCAAATATTTTCTCCCATTCTGAGGGTTAGCATTTCATCTTGTTTATGGTTTCCTTTGCTGTGCAAAAGCTTTAAAGTTTCCTTAGGCCCCATTTGTTTATTTTTGTTTTTATTTCTGTTTCTCTAGGAGGTGGGTCAGAAAGGATCTTGCTGTGATTTATGTCATAGAGTGTTCTGCCTATGTTTTCCTCTAAGAGTTTGATAGTGTCTGGCCCTACATTTAGGTCTTTAATCTATTTTGAGTTTGTTTTTGTGTACGGTGTTAGGGAGTTTTCTGAATTCATTTTTACATGTAGATGTCCAGTTTTCCCAGCACCACTTATTAAAGAGGCTGTATTTTCTCCATTGTATTCTCTTGTCTCCTTTATCAAAGATAATGTGACCATATGTGCGTGGGTTTATCTCTGGGCTTTCTATCTTGTTCCATTGATCTATATTTCTTTTTTTGTGCCAGTACCATACTGTCTTGCTTACTGTAGCTTTGTAGTATAGTCTGAAGTCAGGAAGCCTGATTCCTCCAGCTCCATTTTTCGTTCTCAAGATTGCTTTGGCTATTCGGGGTCTTTTGTGTTTCCATACAAATTGTGAAATTTTTTTTCTAGTTCTGTGAAAAAGGCCAGTGGTAGTTTGATAGGGATTACATTGAATCTGTATTTTGCTTTGGGTAGTAGAGTCATTTTCACAATGTTGATTCTTCCAATCTAAGAACATGGTATATCTCTCCACCTATTTTTACCATCTTTAATTTCTTTCATCAGTGTCTTATAGTTTTCTGCATGCAGGTCTTTTGTCTCTCTAGGTAGGTTTATTCCTAGGTATTTTATTCTTTTTGTTGCAATGGTAAACGGGAGTGTTTCCTTAATTTCTCTTTCAGATTTTTCATCATTAGTGTATAGGAATGCAAGAGATTTCTGTACATTAATTTTGTACCCTGGAACTTTACCAGGTTCATTGATTAGCTCTAGTAGCTTCCTGGTGGCATCCTTAGGATTCTGTATATATAGTACCATGTCATCTGCAAACAGTGACAGTTTTACTTCTTCTTTTCCAATTTGGATTCCTTTTTTTTCTTTTTCTTCTCTGATTGCTGTGGCTAAAACTTCCAAAACTATATTGAATAATATTAGTGATACTGGGCAACCTTGTCTTGTTCCTGCTCATAGTGGAAATAGTTTCAGTTTTTCACCATTGAGGACGATGTTTGCTGTGGGTTTGTCATATATGGCCTTTATTATGTTGAGGTAAGTTCTCTCTATGCCTGCTTTCTGGAGGGTATTTATCATAAATGGGTGTTGAATTTTGTTGAAAGCTTTCTCTGCATCTATTGAGATGATCATATGGTTGTTCTCCTTCAATTTGTTAATATGATGTATCACGTTTATTGATTTGTATATATTGAAGAATCCTTGCATCCCTGAGATAAAACTAACTTGATCATGGTGTATGATCCTTTTAATGTGATGTTGGATTCTGTTTGCTAGCATTTTGTTGAGGATTTTTGCATCTATATTGATCAGTGACATTGGCCCATAGTTTTCTTTCTTTGTGACATCTTTGTCTGGTTTTGGTATCAGGGTGATGGTGACCTCATAGAATGAGTTTGGAAGTGTTCCCCCCTCTGCTGTATTTTAGAAGAGTTTGAGAAAGATACGTGTTAGCTCTTGATAGACAGCCTGTGAAGCCATCTGGGTTTTGTTTGTTGGAAGATTTTTAATCACAATTTCAATTTCAGTGCTTGTGATTGGTCTGTTCATATTTTCTATTTCTTCCTTGTTCAGTCTCAGGACATTGTGCATTTCTAAGAATTTGTCCATTTCTTCCAGGTTGTCCATTTTATTGACATAGAGTTGTTTGTTGTAATCTCTCATGATCCTTTGTATTTCTGCAGTGTCAGTTGTTACTTCTCTGTTTTCATTTCTAATTCTGTTGATTTTAGTCTTCCTTTTTTGCTTGATGAGTCTGGCTAATGGCTCATCAATTTTGTTTATCTTCTCAAAGAACCAGCTTTTAGTTTTATTGATCTTTACTATTGTTTCCTTCATTTCTATTTCATTTATTTCTGATCTGATCTTTATGATTTCTTTCCTTCTGCTAACTGTGGGGTTTTTTTCTTCTTCTTTCTCTAATTGCTTTAGGTGTAAGGTTACGTTGTTTATTTGATATGTTTGTTGTTTCTTGAGGTAGGATTGTATTGCTATAAACTTCCCTCTTAGAACTGCTTTTGCTACATCCCATAGGTTTTTGGTCATCGTGTCATCATTGTCATTTGTTTCTAGGTATTTTTAAAATTTCCTCCTTTATTTCTTCAGTGATACCTTGGTTATTAAGTAGGATTGTTTAGCCTCCATGTGTTTGTATTTTTACATATTTTTTCCTGTAATTGATATCTAGTCTCATAGCGTTGTGGTCAGAAAAGATACTTGATATGATTTCAATTTTCTTAAATTTACCAAGGCTTGATTTCTGACCAAAGATATGATCTATCCTGGAGAATGTTCAATGAGCACTTGAGAAGAAAATAATGTTCTGTTGTTTTTGGATGGAATGTCCTATAAATATAAATTAAGTCTGTCTTATTTAATGTGTCATTTAAAGCTTCTGTTTCCTTATTTATTTTCATTTTAGATAATCTGTCCTTTTGTAAAAGTGGGGTGTTAATGTCCCCTACTGTGATTGTGTTACTGTTGATTTCCCCTTTTATGGCTGTTAGTATTTGCCTATCTATTGAGGTGCTCCTATGTTGGGTGCATAAATATTTACAATTGTTATATCTTCTTCTTGGATTGATCCCTTGATAATTATGTAGTGTCCTTCTTTGTCTCCTGTAATAGTCTTTATTTTAAAGTCTATTTTGTCTGATATAAGAATTGCTACTCCAGCTCTCTATTGATTTACAGTTCACATGGAATATCTTTTTCTGTCCCCTAACTTTCATTCTGTATGTGTCCCTAGGTCTGAAGTGGGTCTCTTGTAGATAGTATATATATGGGTCGTGTTTTTGTATCCATTCAGCCAGTCTGTGTCTTTTGGTTGGAGCATTTAATCCATTTATATTTAAGGTAATTATCAATATGTATGTTCCTATTACCATTTTCTTAATTGTTTTGGGTTTGTTATTGTAGTTGTTTTCCTTCTCTTGTGTTTCCTTCCTAGAGAATTTCCTTTAGCATTTGTTATAAAGCTGGTTTCCTGGTGTTGAATTCTGTTAGCTTTTTCTTGTCTGTAAAGATTTTAATTTCTCTGTCAAATCTGAATGAGATCCTTCCTAGGTAGAGTAAGCTTGGTTGTTGGTTTTTCTCCTTCATCACTTTAAATATGTCTTGTCACTCCCTCCTGGCTTGCAGAGTTTCTGATGAAAGATCAGCTGTTAACCTTATGGGGATTCCCTTGTATGTTATTTGTTGTTTTTCCCTTGCTGCTTTTAATATGCTTTCTTTGTATTTAATTTTTGACAGTTTGATTAATATGTGTCTTGGTGTATTTTTCCTTGGATTTATCCTGTATGGGACTCTGTGCTTCCTGGACTTGATTAACTATTTCCTTTCCCATATTCCGGAGGTTTTCAACTATAATCTCTTCAAATATTTTCTCAGTCCCTTTCTTTTTCTCTTCTTCTTCTGGAACCCCTATAATTCAAATGCTGGTGCGTTTAATGTTGTCCCAGAGGTCTCTGAGACTGTCCTCAGTTCTTTTCATTCTTTTTTCTTTATTCTGCTCTGCAGTAGTTATTTCCACTCTTTTATCTTCCAGATCACTTATCCATTCTTCTGCCTCAGTTATTCTGCTATTGATCCCATCTAGAGTATTTTTAATTTCATTTATTGTGTTGTTCATCATTGCTTGTTTCATCTTTATTTCTTTTAGGGCCTTTTTAAATGTTTCTTGCATTTTGTCCATTCTATTTCCAAGATTTTGGATCATCTTTACTATCATTATTCTGAATTCTTTTTCGGATAGACTGCCTATTCCTCTCCATTTGTTAGGTTCGGTGCATTCTTACCTTGCTCCTTCAGCTGCTGTGTGTTTACTTGTTGTCTCATTTTGCTTAACTTACTGTGTTTGAGGTCTCCTTTTCACAGGCTGCAGGTTCGTAGTTCGCGTTGTTTTTGGTGTCTGCCTCCAGTGGCTAAAGTTTGTTCAGTGGGTTGTGTAGGCTTCCTGGTGGAGGGGACTAGTTCCTGGGTTCTGGTGGATGAAGCTGTATCTTTTCATTCTGGTGGGCATTTCCAGGTCTGGTGGTGTGTTTTGGGGTGTCTGTGACCTTATTATGATTTTAAGCAGCCTCTTTGCTAATGGGTGGGGTTGTGTTTCTGTCTTGCTAGTTGTTTGGCGTAAGGTGTCCAGTACTGTAGCTTCCTGGTTGAGTCAAGCTGGGTCTTGGCGTTGAGATGGAGATGTCTGGGAGATTTTCACCATTTGATATTACATGTAGCTGGGATGTCTCTGGTGGACCAATGTCCTGAACTTTGCTCTCCCACCTCATATCACAGCCATGACATCTGGCTGGAGCACCAAGAGCCTGTCATCCACATGGCTCAGAATAAAAGGGAGAAGAAGAAAGAAAGAAAGAAAGAAAGAAAGAAAGAAAGAAAGAAAGGAAGGAAGGAAGAAAGAAAGAAAAGAAAAGAAAAGAAATAAAATGAAATAAAGTAAAAGTTATTCAAATCATAATTATTAAAAAATTTTTAAAAGTAATTTTTAAAAAAATGAAAGAAAGAAGAGAGCAGCCAAACCAAAAAACAAATCCACCAATGAGAACCAGCACTAAAAACTATACTAAAAAAAAAAAAAAAAATGGACAGACAGAACCCAAAGACAAATGGTAAAAGCATAGCTATACAGACAAAATCATACACAGAAGCATACATATACACACTCACAAAAAGAGAAAAAGGGAAATAAAAAATATATCATTGCTTCCAAAGTCCACCTCCAGTATTAGGGATGATTTGTTGTCTATTCAGGTATTCCACAGATGCAGGGTACATCAAGTTGATTGTGGAGATTTAATCCACTGCTCCTGAGGCTGCTGGGAGAGATTTCCCTTTCTCTTCTTTGTTGGCACAGCTCCTGGGGCTCAGCTTTGTGTTTGGCCCCTCCTCTGCGTGTAGCTTGTCTGAGGTCGTCTCTTCTTCACTCAGACAGGACTGGGTTAAAGGAGCAGCTGATTTGGGGGCTCTGTCTCACTCAGGCTGGGGGGAGGGATGGGTACGGAGTGCAGAACAAGACTTCAGTGGCAGAGGCCGGTGTAACGTTGCACCGGGCCATGTGTTCTCCCGGGGAAGTTGTCCCTGAATCATGGGACCCTGGCAGTGGTGGACTGCCAGGCTCCCAGGACGGGAGGTGTGGATAGTGACCTTTGCTTGCACACAGGCTTCTTGGTGGCTGCATCAGCATCCTTGGCGTCTTATGCCCATCTCTGTGGTTCATGCTGATAGCTGCGGCTTGCGCCTGTCTCTGGAGGTCCTTTATGTGGTGCTCTTAATCCTCTCTCCTCTCTTCGGCAGCTCCAGACTTTTCCCCGGACTCCCTCCTGGCTAGCTGTGGTGCACTAGTCCCCTTCAGACTGTGTTCACGCAGCCAACTTCAGTCCTCTCCCTGGGATGCATCCGAAGCCGCAGCCTCAGCTCCCAGCCCCCACCCGTCCCGGCGGGTGAGCAGACAAGCCTCTTGGGCTGGTGAGTGCCAGTTGGCACCGATCCTCTGTGCGGCAATCTCTCCGCTTTGCCCTCCGCACCCCTGTTACTGCACTCTCCTCCGTGGCTCTGAAGCTTCCCCCCTCCACCACCCACAGTCTCTGCCGGCAAAGGCCCTTCCTAGTGTGTGGAAACCTTTCCTCCTTCACAGCTCCCTCCCACTGGTGCAGATCCCTTCCCTATTCTTTTATCTCTGTTTTCTTCTTTTTTCTTTTGCCCTACCCAGGCACATGGGAAGTTGCTTGCCTTTTGGGTGGTCTGAGGTCTTCTGCCAACGTTCAGTAGGTGTTCTGTAGGAGTTGTTCCACACGTAGCTATATTTCTGATGTATTTGTGGCGAGGAAGGGGATCTCCACATCTTACTCTTCTGCCGTCTTGAAGCTACCCCCTCATACACTTTAACTATCACCTCACTGCCAGTCATCCATTCCCCAAGCCCTAGGCGACCAGTATTCTACTTTCTGTCTCTATAAATTTACCTATATTATATGTTGTTGGATTTTATTTGCTAGTATTGTTTTGAGCACTCCAGCATCTATATTTATAATAGATAACTATTCTGTAGATTTGTTATTTTATTATGTCTTCATCTGTTTTGATATCTGGGTAATATTGGCCTTATAAAATGAATTTGGAAGGGTTCCCTAAATTCTTTTTGTTTTGATAGTTTGTGAAGGAATAGTATTAATTTTTTAAATGTTTAGTAAAATTCACCAGGGAAGCCATATCAGCTTGGACTTTTTTTTGTTGTTGTTGGTAGTTTATTCATTAGTAATTAAAACACTTCACTTGTTATATGACTATTCACATTCTCTATTTTTTCTGGATTCAGCTTTGCTTATTTTTGTTTTTCCAGGAATTTGTACATTTCTTCTAAGTTAACTTATGTATTGTCATAGTTTTTCATATTCCTTTTAAATTTAGTAGAATCAGTAGGAATATCTGCTCTTTTATTTCTGTTTCCTTTCATTGAGTCTTCTCTCTTATTTTCTTTGTCAATCTGATGAAAGTTTTGCCATTGTGTTGATCTCTTCAAATAACCAATTTTTTTTTTTTTTTTTTCCGGTACGCAGGCCTCTCACTGTTGTGGCCTCTCCCATTGCAGAACACAGGCTCCGGATGCGCAGGCTCAGCGGCCATGGCTCACGGACCCAGCCACTCTGTGGCATGTGGAATCTTCCTGGACTGGGACATGAACCTGTGTCCCCTGAATCAGCAGGTGGGCTCTCAACCACTGCGCCACCAGGGAAACCCTACAAGGATTGAGGTCTGTATTTGAAATTGTTTTGATCTCTTTCC
>NW_006795911.1:399952-414543 GCF_000442215.2 Lipotes vexillifer | reverse complement strand
TTTCCCTGTTTTTTTTTTTTTTTTTTCCTGGAAAATTAGTCATATAATAGTGTAGCTTATATTTCTAAGGAATCTACCAGTTTCCTTTTAATTACTTTTCACCATACTTCCCATTGTTTTGAAATTTTGCTTGGGTTTAATTCCCCACACACCGTTTCAATTGAGTCAGTTCCTTGGGAAGAAATTCAGAGCTCTCTGTTTTATGGACTGCCTCTATCCTGAGGCAAAATGTCTGTTAAGGCTCTGGAGTTGGGGATGGAGACAAAGATATACTTCTCTCTGAGAGATATCCATTATCAAGTAAGCATTCAACTGGGGATGGAGGGTTATAGACCAAGTTGTAACCTCTGGTCTTCTCTACTTGCTTCTTATAAAACAGGGCAAACAAACTGAAGTTTAGGTTATCTGGGCCCCAGTATTCTTAATTTGTTTCACTCAAGATAGAGCCTCTATCCCACAAATAGGAACTGGACATAAGAACTGACTCTTGACTGTGTTTCCCTAGAACATAGTCTCTGCAACAGCTAACTGAAGCATGACTGGAAATGTTGATGCCTTGCCTCTCCTGGAAAGATACCATAGCCTTTTGACTGACAGCTGTTGAAGAGGAATCATTGTATGCTAGGTTCCACCTGTCTGGAGTAGAATTTCCATAACACTGAGCTGGGATGGAAGATGGAGGGAATGGGGCATGGTTCAAATGCCACAGACTCACCATTTTTACTTTAGTTTTAGTAGGTTTTCTTAATTAAATATTTCTTCATTGGCTGTATGCCCTTAGGACCATTTTCAGAGATTTTAAATTGTCATTTTTAAAATTGTCACTGCTATAATTTTTACCGTTTTATTTGGGAGCTGTTCTGCATTACTCCTCAGGGTGCTATAACAGAAGTTCATCTGTTAGGGCTTTTTAAGATTGGTTTCCTAAGCTATCTTGGCTTGTGGGAGAGAGAAGGTTCTTACACTGAATTTTACTGCAGAAGATAAAACACAGACTAGGACTTCAACTGAGCCCGTGTATGGGCTTCAGCAGCTGTTTGTTTTAGGGAAGTTGGAAGTGAGAGGAGAGGGGATCATGTTCATGTCACCATGTTTCAGAATCTTGCTTCCCTTTTTTTTCTGAAATAGCTTCACTGAGCATAAGAACAAAACACCCAACAATTTATTAGTGTGAACAAACGTTTCCAAAACTATTCAGTTTGCTCTATTAAAATTGGCACCATGGTAAGGAATAAAATCCAACTCATCTTCAGACCCTATGTCTAATTCTACGAGAATCTTTTGTGGTGCACATATTTTGCATGAATAATTTCATGACTCTTTCTCTTTGACCTTTGGCTATATTAAATAAAACAATCACAAGGTTTACAAATGAGAAACACAAGAAATATATAATAATTAAAATTTAAAATACATAACATAACCTTTCAGAATAAAAATGAAAGTTTTGCTAATTTGACATCAAAATGTATCGATTAAATGGATTTTTTATCCAGAAATACAGGAAAATTGAATTAATATGTGTCTGAAATAAAGATATTCATAGCAATGAACTCTAGATCATACACATTAATGTATCTTAGAGAATTCTTCAATACATTTAGTAACTGGATCTCATTGTTAGCAAAAATTTTAAATGATATTTTCCATAATTTTTTGTAAAAACATTTATATTTGCCACTTGAAGCATTCTTCATTGTCTTTTTCTATGCAGATGAATTTAAAATAATTATTGTGTACTCAGTTTTGTTCATCATCAGTTTCTTAATGATTGTTGCTGATGACGTTTTTTCTTTCTGTCAGAAGTGTGGATTTTGTCAAGGACCTAAGGTGAATACTGACACTATACAGATGTGAACTGGTAAACATATGTGACTAAATGAATAAAACTTTTAAATAAAGTTTTATTACTCTCTGGGCTATTTTCTTACTCTCTGGGCTAATGTTTAAAATGCCTTATATATTTTGGTATTCCCAGGGACTGGATCATAGTAGGCACTCAATAAACGTCAAAACACACATTAATTGACCACTTCATAATTTATAAAATGGCGCTACAGTTTTAACTTATTTATATAATTGATATCACTTATAAAACAAATGCATTATCAGTGAAAGAACCTTTGGAAATACATATTTAGTGAATTTATAAAATGGCGCTACAGTTTTAACTTATTTATATAATTGATATCACTTATAAAACAAATGCATTATCAGTGAAAGAACCTTTGGAAATACAAATATTTAGTGTATATATATGTGTGTGTATATATATATAAATATATATATATATATATATATGTATGTATATATAATAAAGCAGATGTTACCCAAGTTTACACAATCCAAAAATGAGCAGTGATTGATATAATATGAATATTTCTATGTATATATTTCTTTTTTATGTCTAAAATTTTAAAAATAGGCATAAAAAATTTATCATGACTATATCACAACTAACAATCATTTCTCTATTGTGGGCTATTTAGGTAGTTTTTAGTTTTTCTCTATAATGAAGTAGTGTTCTCTATAAAAAAAATAGTTTATAGATTTCTTTATAGCAAAGAGTGCTGAGATAAACATTTTGTAGATATCTTTATATCTTGAACATTTTTTGATGAAAAGATCCTAGAAGTGGGATAATAATGTCATAGTATATAACTTCTTTAGAGCTCTTGAGGGATATTGTCAAATTGCTATGGCTCTTGGATAAATTCAGGATAGTGTTATTTGGTTCTGGTTGTTTCAAAGAAGATCATTTGAACCAGAAGTTTGAAATTTAGTAATGTGGACTTCAGTCTTTCTAAAAATGGAGATTTAACTAATTAGAGTCACCTCAAAACAAAATGGGCTTCTTCGAGATGTCTGAGTTTCATTGCTCTCTTATCTGCATGCTTTACATTAACCCTGGTGAGTCTAGCCTCCTGTTGCTCCCTCCCACTCCTGTACAACACCTCACCTCCAGGCCCCCACTTGGTGCATGATAAGAGCTATTGCTGCTGCTGTCACTACCAGTGATGTCTATGGAGGGTTTGCTGTGTTAAGGTAACATGGTAAGGACTTCTTCTTCACACATCTTTGTTCTACTTCTCAAAACTCTATTTTGAACATATTCTTTTTCCTCTCTCTGAGAAAGAGTCAATCTCTCTGCCTCATGATAAACCTGGCAGTACCCAGGGCTAGAATCTCCATAAACTATAAGTGTTGTTGGTCTCTCTGATCTCCACTGTTGGGTAATCAACTTCTTCCTCACACTTTATCCCATCAATGGCATCCAAAAATCCAATATATCTAACCTATATCCCTGCTCTGTGCTTTCTGCTGTCTGAAAAGTCCTGAGTTATTATTGCCCATGGTGGGTATACATCATGATCCTTCTGAACCATCATTCAGTTGTATGTATTTGTTTTGTTCTGTCTATTAATATATATGGACAAGGTATGTGTTTAAATAATTTTCTGTTGAGAACCTGTTTCATTCTTGTGAGAGAACAGAGCAGTTTAATGGAATCTTCAAAGGGAAAGTGGCTTTCTCACAGAAGGTAAAGGAATATCCAGTACTTCTGACAAGAACAGAAGACAAAAAAAATCATTGAAGGTATATTGGGGACATTTCTGATATGAATGTGAATACAGTATTTCAATTTGGGGATAATTCATGTGTAAATATTTTATATTGAAATTTGTTTTGATTGAGAGTGTTAGAGAAGAGAGAGGGAGAGAGAGAATTAGAGAGAGAAAATGCTTATGTGTTGGTAAGAATAAGAGAGAGAGTATTGAAAATATTATAAAAACTACAAAAGTATCAGATATCAGAGTTAGGATGACTTACATCTCAATGCTGACTTTAACAGAAATAGAGTGTAATTAACCTATGCAAATTAACTCTTGTAGACATAATTAACTCTCTGGGAATTATCCAAATTCTGTCAGGAGGTGATGGGGAAACTCACTATGAGAGTTTTACGGCATCTAAAAACCAGAAGAGAATCTTGCTCATCTGAGATTAATGTGAAAACTAGGACCAGGTGGAAATATTACTCAGACCCTGGGGTCAGGAATAAGAGAATTCAATGGGATTCCACTTTCTCCACAAGGCAGGCTCCTGAGGGTAGCTCAGCTTTGGCCAAAGGTAGAAAAGGCAGAGTGAGAGAAGTGACAGGAACCCCTGATTGGGGGATTCTGAGACAAAGGCTGTTTATGAAGAAAATACATCTTGAAAGTAATAGGCATAAGCAATTGTGAAAATATTTAGATGAAATCATAAATTGTTAGAGTTGGAAATATTTATACTTAAGATTGAGTTTTCCAGGTGAGGTAGATATGTCCAGGAGTGACAAGTCCAAAGTGACACAGAAAGTGTCAAAAAATCAAAGAGCGATCTCAGGTTTCTTGGAAGTTCTTCACCCTGATGTTCTAGTGTCATCTCTAATCTCTGTTAGGATTGTCATTGTCAATCAGGGAATAACAGATCCTCAGTCTGCCAGGTCATCCACATCTGTGCCCAATCTTCATTGCTGTGCCAACAATGTCCAGGGTAAGTTGTATTCACTTTCTGTGGCTGTTGTAAGAACTGATGACAAACTGGGTGGCTTAAGAATGCAGAGATTCATTCTCTCACAGTTCTGGAGTCCAGAAGTCCAAAATCAGTAACACTGGGCTGAAATCAAGGTGTTGGCAGGGTTGGTTGTACTCCTTCTCAATGTTCTAGGGAATAATGCTTGCATCTCATAAATTCTGGTGGCTTCTGTATTCTTTGGCTTGTGGCCACATCACTCAAATCTCTGCCCCTGTCTTCTCATTGCATCATCCTTTGTGTGTGTTCAAATGTACCTCCATCTTTTTCTTATAAGGATATTTGAGATTGCATTTAGGTCTAACCTGATAACCCAGAATAATCTTCCCAAGTCAAGGTCTCATTCACATCGTCTTTGTCTTTCCCTTTCAAAATAACATTATAAAGATTAGGTCCTAATATCTTTGGGGGGCTTTATTCAAGCTGCTACATAAGTTCTCATTGTATTCTGGACTTAGGCGAAACATGGAATGGCCACACTCTATTTGAAAAGTATAATAGCTTTTGCTGCCTGAAAATTGTATGAATAATGGGGAGGAGATTTGGGAGTCACATTTTTTATAGATAGTATTATATCCATGAGTGACTGCTTGTCCCTAGAGAATGAGTGTAGATAGAAAGGAAACAAACACAAAGCTGATACCTGGTGCTCTTTAAGCTTAGGAGTCAAGGAGCTGAGTAGGATTTTGAGAAGAGTGTTCAGGTGATGCCAGTGGACTTGGAGGAGAGCAGAAAAAAGGAGAGGCAAACTATGTCAAATCTGCAATCAACTACATGGATACTAAAATCACCAAAGATATAGCATGAGTAGTATTAATGCAGCAGACAACGAATGAGCAGGGGGTAAAATCTTTGAGGAACTGGAAGAATCCCAAGGAGGAAGAAGGAGCTCTCATAACAAAATTCTCATTTTTTCTCACTAAACATTTATTCAATATGTGACATTAGTAAACATTTTTTGTTAATACTCATTCAGACTTTAAGTCTCTCTTCTAGTTGTTTCTGTGACAAGATCAAAATATTAAAAGAGGACTGGTTGCTCTTCTCTTTGAAAAACATGATTAAGAAAATGAAAAGACAAATCACAGATCATGGGGAAATATTTGCAAAGCATACATCTTTAAAAGTCTTATATTCAGATTTTACAGATAACATGTACAACTCAATAAAAGAGACAACAGTGCAATAAAAATAGGACAAAAGGACAAGCACATCACAAAGTGCCAATTAAAACTAAAACCATATCACAATATATCTACTAAAATGGTGAGAGTAAAGGAAATGGACAATACAAAGTGATGGTGAAGACGTGGAGGAATTGGAATACCTTACGTTGCTCATAAGAAGGAAAAATACTGCAGATACTTTGGAAAATAGTTTGACCGATTCTTATAAAATTAAACACTCATTTATATGACCCAGCAATTCCACTCCTAGATATTACCTAGTAAAAGCATATATATACACAAAGATCTATATGCAGAAGTTTATAGTAGCTTATTAATAATAACCCCAAACTAGAGATAATTGCACTAGCCATCAACTAGTACATGAACATAAAATTGTGGTACATTCATAAGTTGGAATACTACTTAGCAATAAGAGGGAACAAAGTTGTGACATATGCAATAAAGTGGTAAAAATGTAAATCTCAAAAGTAATATGTGACATGAGAGAAGACCAAAGGAAAAGGCTATGTATTGTATTATTTCATTTACATGATGTATGATTGAATTGTGTTCCCCAAAATCATGTATTGAAGTCCTAAGCCCCAGTACCTCTGATATGACCATCTTTGGAGATAAGCATTTTTACAGAGGTATTCAAGTTAAATGAGGTCACCAAGATTAGGGTGGGTCCTAATCCAATAACTAGTATACTTATTAAAAGGGGAAATCTGAGAACAGACACACATTCATAGAGGTAAGGTGATGTGAAGACACAGGGAGAAGATGGCCATCTACACACCAAGGAGAGAGGCTTGAACCAGATTCTTCTCTCATTGCCCTCAGAAGGAACCAACCCTGCTGATAGTTGATCTCAGGCTTCTAGCCTCTAGGACTTTGAGACAATAAATGCTTATTGTTTAAGCCACCCAGTTTGTGGTACTTTGTTACAGCAGCCCTAGGAAACTAATTCAGGTTACTTCTGGAAAAGGCAAAATTATAGAAACAGAAATCAGATGAATGGCTTCCAGAGAGGATAGAAGGAGGGGATTTACTAAAAGGATGCATAAAGGAACTTTTTTGGATAATGAACATTTATTTATTGATGGAAGTGGTAGATATGTACATAATATACATATCTACAAAAATTCATTAAACTCTACATCTCAAAAGGATGAGTCTTACTCTATGTAAATTACACCTTGATAAGCCTGACTTTAGCACAGTTTGCAGCCTTTTGTTACTCTGCTGTTGGTCTCTATTGAGTTCATCATGGTGATGGGTAGAGATGAATAATTGAAGAGAGCAGGGAAAATTGCTTTACGCGGAGCATGAGAGGCATAGTAGAAAGAGAGAAAATGTTGAAGTGGAAGCAAGAGGTAGGAAAGAGGAGAGATGAGAAATGATGAGGCTAAGCAATGGAGGAGAATGGGACTTCTGAAGAGACAGAGAGACTTAAGTTACAAGGAGTAACTCTGGGGAGAGGGGCCAGTAAAGAGAATTGTTAGGAAGTGTTACTGTGCTCAGTTGAATGAACCCTTTTCCATTATTATGCCCTCAAGGAAACCGTTAGTAAAAATTTACATCTTTCTCAGAGTTTTTGGAGTAGAAATAATATTCATTGATCCCTATCACTCTTCTGAGTAGAGCCTTAAAAGTGGAACCCTCTTTTGCTCAAGCTGCTTTCTATTTATTTATTTATTTATTTATTTACCTACTTTCCCCACAGAGCAGGGATCAGAGCTGATGAACTCTACAGCATTTGCCTTCTCTGTCCCCTGGTCCTTGCACCTAGCACAATTTCAATTGCGACCTGATGGCTGACCATTGAATTTCAACTGAAATGCATCTACTTTTCCATTTTCTATAGTGATGGCTTAAGTTGAAAGAAAAAGCATCTGGAATATATTAATCCCAATAAAATAAGCCCATAATGCCATTGAAATAATCTCTCTGTGTATTTGCATAAACCTTGTATATCTACATATTAAATTGTTTACAAGCATATGTTTTATGAGGAAACAGTTCTAGACAGTCTTCCTAGTAAATAGAATTAAAATTGCATTCTTTGATTTTTCCTATACCTCAGGGTATGAGAAAGTATGTGTTTGATTCTGTACAACAATTAAAGCAAAGTTTTCCAAGTGTGCAAAGGTAAGTTTGAAGCCAACATTTTGAAGGATGCATATTTCAGTGGTACCAAATTCCCATTTTGTTTTCTATTTATGGATATAATCAGGGGCTGGAAGAATTACTCTCTGCTCAAATACTACTTATTGGTGAGAAGGATGCGTTTTATACTTTATAAAGAAAGTCCATGGGAGAATTAAATAAAAAATCATATCATCAAAGGAATAATGGCTCATCCCAGAGAGTATAGTGTTCAAATATTTTAGTCCACAGATATGTTGACTTTGTTTTTTAAATGTGCAAGAACATTATGGCATGCAAGAAAGAATCCTTACCAATATCTGTTTCTTTAGGAGCTGCAACTAGTGAAGACAAGCACAGATGTCTTTATTAGGCTTTAGTCTAAGTATCTTCCCTGGAGGGGACCCTGGCGGGTGAGCATTAGTGGGCTGATGTGTAATCTGTGCCTATTACTGTGCTCATCAGCGGTGGGTGACCTCACTAGGAGGGACACGGTATTGCAATTTCTCTGATTCTTAGAATCTGTGTTGACTTTAGGAGGAAGGATGCAGGCTTCCAGAAACATACTCTCAGAATAAACAGATCATGAGCACACTTCCACTAAACATCCCTCTTTGACAAGCAATTTCCATATCGTGAGAACAATCATAAGGTGTTTCCAGGCAGAATAAGCTGAAGTTTGTAGAATCAGTTCATTCTGATTTAACTACTTCACTGGGTAAAACTGTTGCACCAATAACACAGAATATTTTAAGTTGTGAATTGCATTCGTGTGTTCATTTTGAAATAAAATGAAGCGATGAAGTTTTTTTCCTATTACTGCAATTTTACTTGTGAAAAGTGCTTGTCTGTTTTTAGCTCTGGCAGTTTCAGGTATTACTTTAAATATGTGCATTATAAAGTGGTGGAAATTGAGAGGTTGATTTGCTTTTCTTTGCCATAAGTAGTTTGATTTCTGTGAGAGTGACCATAATGGTAGAAATTCTATTTTTTACATGAAAAGTGAGTGTGTATATACATATATATATATATATATATATATACACACACACACATACACACACACACACACACATTTGCAATAGTCCTGAATCTTACCTTGAGTGTCATCATTTCAATTTCTCAATGAAAAGCAAATGCTACACAGTTAAACATTTACTGTTTTTATGAAATTTCATATCAAATGAGACAGTGTCAGGTTCATTAAAGTGCATTGTTATGTAAGCACTCAAAACTAGATTAGAATCACAAACTAGAGTTCAGTATTATCTCTGTTGTGTTGGTAACAAGCACAGTCAGAGAAAAAGGAGTACCTAATTGTTGGACTTTCTTTCAATCTATGACTGTATTGCCATTTCCCCTACATTCATTTGGAAAATTAAAAAGACAAAACTCTTTTTAAAACCTTTTTTTGAAATAGAATCCATTACAAACTCAGTGACTCTATGAAATGTACTAGCAGTTTACTAAATTGTTAATGTACTCATGTGGATGGATGGCAGAGAGAGAGAGCAAGCAATGGTGAGTAACAAACTGACCCAATTACAATCATATAGCTCTATCAAGCCCACCTCAATAAATGAGGTATACAATTTCCCCTCTGTAATTACAAAGTCCAAAAAGCTCCAAAACAAACGTTTTTTTCTCCATAATTTATCTGTTGACAGAACATGATGTATACGCCCTAAGGCTACTGTAATCTCTATTTCTCCAACTTACTGTGACTGGCCATGTATTTTAATCAGAAATATTGCATTAGAATAATGGTAGAGAAGTGGGGTGTTGCCCCAGACCTCACTGAGGCTACCATGTAATGTCCTTTTCCAAAATTTGAATTCAGAAACACATCTGGCTCTGAGAGTTTCAGATAAACATTTATGGACCTTTATTTCAGGAATTTCTCTATTCAGTCACTGATCTGAACTGTCAAGTCCTTGGCCTATGCACGGCACAGGGAGATCAGCTCAGTGCTTTGTGACCACCTAGAGGGGTGGGATAGGGAGGGTGGAAGGGAGATGCAAGAGGGAGGGGATATGGGGATATATGGGTACGTATAGCTGATTCACTTTGTTATACAGCAGAAACTAACACACCATTGTAAAGCAATTATACTCCAAAAAGATGTTAAAAAAGAAGAAAAAATTCCTTGGTCTACTTTTCTGTCCCAAACCAGATCTTTTCTCCAGTGATCCAAGCTAGACTGACCATTTTCTTGACCCTATGTTACTCACTTCTAGAACTTTCTATCTCTCTGTTATCCTTATGAGATCAGTCTTCACAGACCTTCATACCATGGTAGGTGGTTATTTCCACTTTCACTGGCCTCTGAGGTGCTGGATGTTGAGGGGTCTATTCCTTCACTTTGGGCACAGCAGAGGTTGCAGCCTCATTTTTCTTAGCATATCTTGTTCTCTCCCTGTTACTCTTATGTGAACAGAAAGATTAAAGCTACAGTGAACTTTGTAACTTGATAGTAAATACTACTCCCCAAAGTCCCTTCTATTGTTCAAAAATTGTTTTATACAGTACTCTCTTCGATTATTATTGAGAAAGCACTGCTAGGTCTGATAATCTTGGGTTTTATATTTTATCTTCCTGATATTCATTTAATAAGCCACATTTTAACTTGTGCTTATATTACCCAAAACCTTATACAGTGGGTGCTATTAAATCCATTTACAGATTTGGTAAATAAACATTGAGAAACTTGTCTAAACCTCTACTGTTTAAAGTGTGGTCTGGGGATCAGTAACTTCACCATCACCAAGCACTTGCTAGAAGTATAGAAACTCAGATCCCACTGCAGATCTGCTGAGTTGGAATCTGCATTTTAACGATTACCTCTGGGTAATCTGTAAATGCACATTACAGTGTGAGAAGTTATTCATTGAGAAATCCAATGATCTGTCTTCTCCACTATAAATCTTGTTGAAAAAAATCAAGGGTTAAGATATGTGTAGAGACGTAAAGACCCAGTTCTCAAATTAGAAAACAACCAGTTAAATAAAAATTTTGACAAAAATCATTAAAGTAAATAAGACTTACAAAGACACTCAGGGTAAATAATTATTCTAAAACATGTTTTATTTTCCATATTCCTAATTATTTCAAGGAACACTACTACGTTGACAAATGATGGAAGAAGAATAGAATGGTTCATAAAAAATCAGGCAAATATCTGGTGTGACTGCCTGTGGACTCTCGGGGTGCAGCTGGTGGCTCATTGGGTTGGTGCCCAGCTAATAAGGCCAAAGGTCAGGCTCCCTTCCAGTTGCTGTGTGCATGATGAAATAGCACAGAACAAGGGGCTTGATCCTTAAAAGTTCTTCTTTCTCCAGACTACTGAAGGAGGGGAACAACATCCTATTATGATCCTAAATACTTGGGTTTTCAATCAGAAGATAAATTTTTCCAATCTCTAAGGTCCTGTAGTCACACAGAATAAAGTGCTGTCCTCAGCTGGTAGCCTCTGCATTGCAGACGCTGTCTCTAGCTCTTTGATGTTTCTCTTCCACCAGCAGCTGTGCATCTGTGACTCTGACTCCCAGTCAGCCAGCCTGCAGGCCATGAACCCAGGGACTGTGGACCAATGCTTGAACCACTGACCCTCACCTTATTTACAGTTGCTCTCCAATTGTGTAGGTGTTATTATTCTGAGAATTGGTGTACCCCCAGCCCCACACCATTACACCGGAGAAAAATGGGACTCAGGTTTAGTGCTCTAAGTAACATCAGTCTAAATGGCAGAGTTGGAATCAAAGCCCAGGTCTATGTGACAACAATTTACTTGAAAGTATCACTTCAGGTCTCACACGTGAGCCACAACCAATCTTCAATCATGAAAATCTTTCTACTATAAAACAATTTCATAGTAAAATGTTGTTTTAATGAAGGATTCTGTGATGTATACTCGAAGCTCTTGAGAGAGTCTCGAAAATACTTTCAATCCAAAGACATCATTTGGGGTAGAAAACTGGTGTCAGAAGGGCTGAATTCAGACCGCACATTTGGTGTGTCCCTTGTTGAATTCCATTATCATTGTTATTATTATTATTGTTATTTTAAATACCTTCAGGCATGGCAGGTCTCTCCAGCTGCCACAGGCATGACCTCTATTGTTTTATAGTTTCCTGATGAATAATTCATAAATCTACGTTATCTGATTGATCCCACCCTGGTATTTAAATTTATAACTGATGATTTCTATTTTATAACTGATGATTTCTATTTTACTAACCAAAGTACTATATTATTTATCAGATATGTTCATCCTTACAACTTCATGTGCAATATTTCCTAAAAACAAAACAGAACAAACAAAAAAAAAACAAAAGTGATTCTTCAAAAATATTATGGATATTTATTTTTTTTCATTTTCTGCTCTTCAACATTTTTCCAATTCTAATGTAATCAATGTAACATTTATGTGGCTTAAGGGTTATTTGGTTAGTTGACATCCTTTAGTCTTGACACATGCTTAGATAGCTTTTTTATTGTTATTGTTAACATACAATATAATGTTAGTTTCAGGTATATGACATAGTGATTCGACATTTTTATACATTATGAAATGATCACCACAGTAAGTCCAGTTACTATTTTTCACCATCAAAGTTGTCATAATATTATTGACTATATTCCCTAGGTGTACATTCCTCCTGTGTATTCCTCCCTGTGACATATTTATTTCATAACTGCAAGTTTATACATCTTAATCCCCTTCATCTATTTCATCCATCCACTTAGCTCCCCCCACTCTGGTAAAAACAGTATATTCTCTGTATCTATGAGTCTGTTTCTGTTTTGTTTGTCCATTTGCTTTGTTTATTAGTTTCTGCATATAAGTGAAATCATATGATGATCAACAATTTCAAGCTGTAGCAAAGCTACCCTACATACGACCCCTTCACATCTTTTTGTTGTCCCCCTAATCCAAGATGAGACAGTCTACTTTACCTCAGCTCAATTGAGTAGGATCTGTCCAATCCAACCAGAACATACAGGTTATGCTGCAGTAACACACAGTCCTAAAATGTCAATGGCTTGAAATAGCTAAGGTTAATTCCTCACCCAAAGTCGCAGCTGTGACACAGATGCTCTACTTGTAGGACACCCAGATTGACTGAGCATTGCCATATTAAACTTGGTCAGTCATCACACAACAGGGAAAAGGTCTCCTGAGGGTCTTGCCCTGGCAGTGAAATGTTTGATCCAGAAATGGCATACATCACTTTGGTCACAACTCATTGGCCAAAACTTTTCACAGGACCCACCTTCTCACAAGGGTTCCAAGAGTTTCACTCCTACCATGGGCCTGGGAGGCAGAGACCTCCTCCTCTCTTTTTTAACTGTCTTACCATCCTATGTTCCTTTTACTCAAGGGATTTTTCTCCCCTCAAGTTCACTGGTATTTCGTTTTGCCTATATCTAAAAAATTTTTTAAAAATCCTAGACCATTGTGGCACCAGTGAACAAAATTCTGAAATGAAAGCAATTAACCAGAATACACTGATAGCCCACACTTCCTATTAGATAAAGGCTATTAAGGATCTGCCATACCATAATAAAATCTACTATTATGATACATTTTCTTTCCTTCATTATTCAGAGACAGTGGTCTTATTTAATTACTCAAGTCAGTGTGTAGTGATTCTTTGGGGATGGTGATTGTTTTTCTGTAATCTATCTGAAAGTATCTGATACCATTCTTTATGAGCAGAAATGAAAGATATCTACCCATTTAACAAAAAAGAAAAACATCATTTAAAAACAAAAACATCTCGATTCATTTCATTTTGTATAACTGGATTTAGAGTATTTATTTTGTAACATTTTTTTTTTCTGGACTCCATAGTCTTTTAGAATTTGGAACTTGGCTGTACATCGGGATTCAACCGGATTCTTTTAATGTAGGTTTCTTTCTGTTTATTTTTGTTTCTGAACTGAGAACCCCTCCAAATTGATTGAAAAGTATCAGATGCAATAAGTCATAGCAAAGGAGAAAAAGACTTACCTTTATATTTCCTACTACAACTCCCATTTTACTCTTTCTTCCTTTACCTCAATCACATCATTTTATTAGTGATAAAAATGTTTTGAGCCAAAAAGACATAATTCATACAAGTCATCCACCCAGTGATTAGCAACTCTGGACGAAGTAAGCATATAATTTGCTAAGGTTACTCAGCTATTTTAAAAGCCTTTAAGATATTTTGGCAAGAGGCCGTATTCTCATCTTGCTCTGTTCAAAGCCAGCCTGCTTTTAGCCAGATCCAGGACAGATAACACGCACGGGAGAACATTTTAAACTCTTGATGTCAACATGATAAGCCTGCAAAATTATATGGATACAAATAATGCAGTTTTACCCAAGCCATTGACAGAAATCGATGGTGCAGAAATTCAGAAAGCGCCCCTGGTAATACTCATGTAGCCAGGGAAGGCCTGGGCACTGGTCACTAGCTCTTGCCGGCCACTCCTCTTGTCAAGCTCACGGGGGTCTGTGAAGTCATTCCACACAGCTCACCATGGGAACCAGGGGAAAACGTTTTGCTTTAAGGACATACACAGCTGTGATGTCACAGGCACAAAGATAATAATAAAATGTGGCTAGTGTGGTGTCAACTACACCTTGGCTCTTTTGTCTTCTTTCCCTTCTCGTATAATTTTGTATCCTTGTGCGAATCGCCTCATTAGGGA
>NW_006795911.1:375878-399708 GCF_000442215.2 Lipotes vexillifer | reverse complement strand
GAAAGAGACTGAAAATTGGGGTCAGGGTGTTTAAACCTGACCTGTGCAGAGGCCAGACAAGGCCGGGGCCCACCGAGGTTTCACTTCAGAGCTCCAGACCACCCCTGAGGTGACACCAATTCAAGCCTCATTTTATAAAGGCCTTATTAATTATTGTCTTTATAAGAAGGAGAAGAAGCCTTATAAAGAAATGTGTCATTCTCAGAGTAAGAGTGGGCAGACAAAAAAAGGAAGAGAGAGGGAGAGGGAGAGAGAAAGAAACAGAAGATCAAAAGGGAGCTTTTTTTTCCCTTTTGCTTTTCATGCCTCCAAACCTCAAAGGAGGTGGGGGAACAATCAGGCTCGGGGGTCTCGTGTGCTTTCTGGCAATTAGACTCAGCTGATGGGCTGAAAGGGATTGAATGGCAGGGTTCAAGGCCCTTCTCCCGAGCTGCAGACAACAGGCTTTTCCAAAGCAGCCGAGCAGCAGACACCATCGAAATCATTTCAAATGGAGACTTACAGAGAGGATTCATTAATTCACTGGCCTAAACAATTACGGGGACATATAATGTCTCTATAAACACTTTGATAAAGACTGTCATCTTAGACCTTCATTTTCCCTATTTTATTAGAGAGTTTTAATGACATGTTGGAAATGCATCTTTCATTTCTCCAATTACTAAATTATAAACCTTTTTGCCTAAAATCATCCACCCCCCCAAATAACTGAATATTTCATTTTTAAACATTAGCAAAATCCAAAATGACATGTTGGAAATGCATCTTTCATTTCTCCAATTACTAAATTATAAACCTTTTTGCCTAAAATCATCCACCCCCCCAAATAACTGAATATTTCATTTTTAAACATTAGGCTGCAAAATCCAAAAAGAAAAAAATTTATATATATATATATATATATATATATATATGTATAAATCTTCCACTATCAAATTTATAAAGCTCAGTTTTCATCTGGTTTAAGCAGAGCAAATTTGCTCTCTGGTTTGATAATTCTTTCACATTTCCTTTATAGTTCTCAGTTTCTCCTTGTTTATTTAATTTTTAACCAATATATTGAGAAAAGATTTTTTGTCGACTTAGACAATGCTAGTTAATTAGAGGGGAGGTAAATGCAATAATCCAGCACTGTGTTTGTGTGTGTGTGTGTGTGTTGGGTGGGGGGCATTAGTGATTTTTGTATTTGGGTCATCACCTAGATTTAAATTTAAAAAAAAGGTAAGCCTACGAGCCATTTGGCCTTAGGGACAGCTGGACATTCAGAAGCCGAAAGAAAATCAAAGTGCAGGGGCTTCAGCACGCGCAGCAAGAATGAATCATCTTGAATTTCAAGTACTCAACTTCCCAGTGTAACAGGATCGAAATGATCTTGATCTGTCTGGTCACTACCCAAATGAGTGGTAATTTGCAAAAGAGCACCATTAACCAGCCTTTCAAAAGATGGGGCCAGTTTTTTAAAACCATCTGTGAACTGAGATCAGCTTTGTAGCTCCAGTTTTATTTTCTCTCCATGAGGTTTTCACCTAACTACCTGCGAGGCTTTGATTTTGAGGTGGAGCTGACCTCTTGCACAGCATCTGCCAGCAAAAATAGCTGTTCCTCTTTGCTCGTCCACATGTAGAAAATGTTTATATGTGTGTGATCACATTGGGCTTGCTCAACAGGGCAAGGGTTAACTACTTACATACTGTCGACCCCTTTCAAGCAGGGACTGAGCACTGCTGCTTCTAGGCCAGCACATAAGCACTTGAGGGCTTTGGCAATCACTGATGACAAAGTAATAATAAAAAGAAATATGGCCACTCTCAGAGCATCTTTCATCTATGTACAGGGGGGCACTTGTTTCACAAAAGGCTGGCACTTCGTTTGACATATTTGGAAACTGAGGTAGCTGGCCCTTCTGCCTTTTCCAGAGGCACCAAGGCTGACTAGAAACCAAACCCGAAGCACTTGACTTGTCCACCTCACTTGGGAGAGAGCAGCCATCTTGATTCACAGGAAAATGGAACCTACTTTGGCCTCTCTTCAATGGCTGGAGTGCTCTTGGGGGCCAAAAGGGAAAGACAGTAGGATGTGGTTTATTCAAATAGGCACAGATTTAAGCGTCACAAATAACATCTTCCTGGACATAGAATACCCTCAATGTCTAGACAAATGCTCATCCTAAGAAACAGGGTGGTATTATAGGGCTCCCCAGGTAAGATAGATTTTCTATATAGGCTTCGAAGGGTTTCTTTGACTTTTCTAGAGAAAAACAGGAGGTTGCACCACTGCAAGGACTGCCATGGAAATACTAGTCTAGGAGTTTTGGTGTGTTTACCTGAGATTATCCTTCTACAAACACTACATTGTCAAGTGACAGGTAAGTACTGGTGTGCATGGATTTGATGCATAAAATTTTATTCTTGTGCGAATGGTTCATAGGTTACTTCTCTTCTCACAGTGGGTGAAAGAGGTTTCGAAGGGGGCATAGTGTATACTGGGACTTAACGGTTGTTTCATTCTCTGCTGCAGAGGATGAGATCAACCTGGTCAGCTCTGCTGTCATTCAGTGCGAGTAGCTGAGGGGAGAATGACCAGCCTTTCTGGTCCTGGTGCCTCACAGACAGAGGGTAGCTAACATTTTCCAAGGGTTGTCTTTCTAATTGAATCCCCTCCTTTCCTTACGGATGAGGAAATGAGATTCAGGGAGGTGCAGTCCTTTACCCAAGTTTGCAGTCAGTAGTGTTAGAACAGGTCTTGACCTAGCTCTGTTTTCCTCCAAAGTGTAAGTTCTTTCCACTCCACTCATTCACTGGTTTATTCATCCATTCCTTTGTCCCTCCATTCATTTAAAAAATATGTCTGACAATCCAAATATCCATTGACCAATGAATGGATAATCAAAATGTGGTATATACATCCAACTGGATATTATTCAACCTTAAAAAGGAAGGAAATTCTGATACTTGCTACTACATGGATGAATCTTGAGGACATTATGCTAAATGAAATAAGCTGAACACAAAAGGACAAATCCAGTATGACTCTACTTATATGAATTCCTACAGCAGGCAAGTTCTCAGAGACAGAAAGTGCAGCGTGGTTGTGGGGTGCTGGGGACAGTTAGTGTTTAATGCATACAGAGTTTTAGTTTCCAAAATGAAAGGAGTTCTGGGTACTGGTGATGGTTGCACAATATTTTGAATGTAATTAATGCCACTAAACTCTACACTTAAGAGGTTAAAATGGTAAATTTTATGGTATGTATATTTCACCATGATTAATTGTTTTGGAAAATCTATTATATTCTATGTGCTGTATGAGTTCCAGAGAATTTAGAACTGACTATAAAGTCCCCTTTTAAAATTAAGAAAAAAAAAAACAACTAAGATAAATGAAGGTATTTTTTTCCTCTCCGGCCCAGATTTAACCCAGACTTGTCCTACAGACACAGGCTATGTCTCAGTTGAACAAAATGACATTTGCTGTCTAGGTTAGGGAGGATGAATACATATTTTTTTTTTCTGCTTGTCCAAAGAGAATATTAGACTCAGTTTTAATTATATTTAGATATATGGGTAGGACTTGCAAAAACTGCAACACTGAATAAAGTAGAAAGATTTCAATGTCTTTACATTTATTCTTATTCTCATTTTGAGTATTCACTGTCCTTGTGTTTTGTTATGGCTTCACTTTGTTACAACTGAAGGAGTTGTTCTCATGTAAATTTTTAAAGAAATAAGGCACAGCATTGTTGTCGAGACACATAAGTATCTTCCCTCAGAGAAGCATGCTGATTTATTTCTAAAAGCAATACTTAAATTTCCTTTACATTTATCTTTGTTAGTTTCTTCTAAATTCTGCTTTGATCTACATAGCTTTCCTTTTGTTTAGAGCCAGTTAAATGTTGAGCTTGCCTCAGGGCCTTCTCTTCCTTTCCCCTTTCCCTGGTTGCCCTTTGCGGAGCACGGAGCTACTAGAAGTTGGGTCACTGTCTCGTTGTGTGACAGGCAAGTTCCTCTCTGGCATCTGAAATATTAATGCCCCGTGTCAGGTAGCACATTACCCAAAGAAACACCGGCCCACAGATTTGAATTCGCTTTCTCATTCCTTTCTCCTAAAAGGTTTTGTGGTTGTTGATGTTTTGCTCAAATGTACGTATTTTGAAACCTGCCAGGTAGATGCAAGCATTTAATTTTTAAAAATACCAAGCTCTGAATTTAAACCTTATCATCGTTGCAGCAGAAGTACGAATTCTTTATTTACTTCCAGTCATTCTGATGGTCAGTTTTTTATAAAGTCTTTTTTTTTTCCTAATGCGAACTGATGTAGAAAGCCAATTTTGAAGGGGGCAAAATGAGACGTGAGTTGGTCTGATTGAAGAGGAGATGGGATAAGAGCATGGGGGATGAGGGTTCTAGAGTCCATCTACTTCAGTCCTGCTGACAAGGATACTCCCACTGAACCTAGTTTGAAATGTTGATGGATTGGATTTCTCACCAGTCAACCCACTCTCATTTGGACATCTCACAACCCTCTCTTTGAGATGTAGAACATTACATTACAAGTACTTAAAGCACACATTTTCCTCCATGGTTCATGTAAGCATCATTTTATTTTGCCTTAGCCTCCAAAATTTTCCTCTACATTTTTCCTCCAGAGAACAACCACTCCTCTGTTTTGGTCCCATGTAAAATCTTAGATTCTCAGTCCATTCCCAGTTCCATCCTGATAAATACTTTGTATTTCTCTTTCAGCTGGTCTCTTAACCCTCTCAGTTCTGAAGCAGATTCATTAAACTCCACTTTGTTAAAGAATGGTCACCCCTGCCTTGGGCTTGGGCTATTATTCATTGCATATGGTGCACTCTGGCAATTTCTTTTCCCAATGAAATGCTATTTAGACATCACTTAGAATGCTAGTGTTAATTCAGTCAACATTCACTGAGCTCCTCACTGGGGACCATCAAAGATGAATCTGTCACACCCTGCATTTATATACTTGCAGACAAGTAAGGGGTAAAGTGTATACATTCACACATAAAAAGAGAATTATGAAAAAATAATGATATGAATAAAGTACCTGTTAGGCGCCAGGCATTTTCCATTCATTATTTGTTTGAGTCATCGTTGCAAGTTGGTAAAATTTATATTTTACCTTCATTTTTGCCAAATGACAAAACTGAATTTCAGGGAGTTTAATTGAATCAGATCTGGTACATCACTTATGAGCCACTCAACAAATAAACATGGAAGTCTCAGGCGTACCAGGTGACACCTTGTAGGACTACAAAGCAGAGGTCTCCCAAGTCTTGAGGCTACTTGGGGTTTTGCTCCCACTTTTCGTTGTTCTTAGGATCAAAGCAAAGAGCACCCTTCAGCTCCAAACTGTACTTGCCTGTCTGGCAATGACTGAAAGGCCAGACTGTGGCTTCAGTCAAAATTAAAGGCAATCCAAGGCACTGTCTCTCTTTTCACCCAAAACCACTGCTCGGAGGTCCCCAGGACAGAGTTCATGTTATTTCAGCCCACATGTGTGGGGAGATCCTACACTTTGCTTTCCAATTAACTGACTTCTTTTACTGGACAAGTTGTTGAAACATCTCCAGGCTTCAGGATTGTAGTATGCAAAATGAATGTGAAAATACTTAATACAGTCTTAGATGCTAAAATTAATTTATGATCCCAAAGTATAAAAGTAATATGTGAAGACTAATCAGTCTCTTGAGGATATTATAAGCTCTTGGGAAAGACTTGAGAGAATTCCTGTCACATGAGAAGCCTGCTAGACCTTTTGTTGGAGGAAGTATTTGTATGGATGATATTCAGCAATCTCTAAGAGATTGGCAGGGAGGGAGTTAAACATACGTGCCCCAGAGCTATCCAGAATTTTCAGCTAAGAGGGTGTTCATTCTGCTGTGAACCCCAATTAAAAATAAAACCCCTAGCTGGGTGAGTCTGCCCCATCCTTAGGATAAACAAGATTTGATTCACTGCAATGGCACTGCACTAACTGTGTTGTAGAGTAATACAGTATATATGCCTCCTCTGGGGAGGCACAAAAGAGGAGGCCTAATTATCATCTAGCCAGAAGGATGGGGCATAGTTAACACCTTTCTGGGTGGGCTGAAATTAATGACCCCTTCCACACACTATTGCCTACCTCCAAGCCCCTTTATAAATGACTATACAACACGGTAGTTGGTATTCAGATCACAAGAGAGGGCATTTAGCCAAAGCCATTTGTCTACAGGGTTTGATCTCTTTTTAATTTTGTTCAGATTTACAACTGTGTTATTAAGTGAGATAACTGGATCCTGTCTGATGTAGACCAAGACCTTCCCCACTCAAATCTGAATATCTGAAGTTAATATTAATTTCTGAGATTGAACATAATGCTTTTTCCTTAAGTGTTTTTTCAGGCTGCTTTCCTGTAGCCACACTGAACCCTTCGTTCTGCAGGGCTGTGTGTGTAGCCTGCCTGCCCACTTCAGGCAGAGCAAGTGGGCTTTAGGGACAAAAAGACTGGACTTGTGAAGTGTGTGGCAGAAGCTTTAACATTTTGCAGATGGTCAAATGGCTGGGGAATTTGCTCTCTTTTTGAGCAAGGAGGGAGCTGTGTTATATAGCTAATCATGACATTTGAATTTAATAAAGCATTTCTCCTATAAATATGCATATATTATATACATATGAAGCTATATACACCTGTATAATATTTAATAACATTATCTTTTGAGGCTTAAATCATGCTTTTGAGGTTGACAAAGTAACGAGTGCAAGATTTGGTGATGTCACAGATGTCATGTGATGTCATCAGGTCATGTGATAATTCACACTACCATCCTGAATAAGGACACTATTACATTTGAGAAAAGTGACCTTCCAAGACTAAGTGATTAATCCAAAGTTAATGAGGATTAGAGGGGAGACTCAGACCTATTTTTTTCCTGATTCTAAATTCAGTGACATTTATATGACTCTGCCTTTTCTGGAAGTAAAGTTATGGCTACAAGGAGTCTGCCTGCTCTTTCTTTTCATTTGCTTTCTCCCTAGTAGCCTTACAGTATAGTGATTAAGAGTACTGGATTCAACCAACTTCTACTTGCTAATGCTGTATACTCTTTGGGTAAGGTGTTTAACCTCTTTAAACTTCTGTTTCCATATGTAAAAATAGGAATGATAGCAATATCTCTTTAATGAGAATTTCCTGAGGACAACAATAGTGCAGGAAAAGTGCTTAGAATATAATATGCTCTCAATAAATAGCATAACCTACTTATTTGGAGGTTTACATGGGTTTTTTTATAATATGAAATAGTATTTTGTTTTTTGTATGCCTATATGGTGCCTCCCATGACCCATTAGATCTTGCCTAAAAAAAATGTTCATCTAGCACCTTTTGAAAAGCAAGAGTTAAAGTAGGAGATTTCATAATTGCTATTCTAATATGCTCCATTAATACATTTATACATATAGTTAGACAGGAGAAGGACTGTGCAGAACTCCCCTATAAATATTATAAAGTAATAGAATCTTTCTTTCTCTCCTCCCATCCCTGAAGCTCACATATATCACTGGATGAGACCCTGAGGCTGGCCGGGGATATAGGCTTTTAAGACCTAAAATGTGGTAGCCAAAATATGAGAAGATCAAAAGGGAAGGATTAGAGACAGGCCAACTATATATGACCTAGGGGGTCAGGAAAGAGGTCATTGAGTCAGGTTTTGTTGAATGCTTTACTGATGTTTCAGCATGTACAGATGTCATTGAGCATGTGCCAATTCTTTTATTAGGGAAGCTTGAAGGTATCGCATGACTTCTATCAGTATTAACATCTCATTCTCAAAAATTAACTTCTTCTCATAATGACTATTTTTTGGAATAATACAGAAGCCCAGAAAACTCTTACTCATGTTGAAAAGAATGTTCTCTCTTATTTTTCGAAACACTTACTCCAGGGCTCCTTAATTTATTCAACACATATTTAATGAATACATACTAGGTGTTAAGATGTGAGATAGATGCTTGGATTCAGTAGTAACCAGACAACCTCACTGTTCTAATGTAGCTTATACTCTAGTGGGGCAGAAAGAGCTTCATGAAATAAACACAGTAATGAACATCTAAAAGTATCTAGAAGAAAAAACAAATAGAAAAATGGCCCTATGGGAACAGATAATGAAAATTTTATGTAAATTAGGGATGGAAGGATTCTAAGAAGGCTTTCCTGAAGCACATGTAGTTTGAGCTGCTTAAGATCTAAAGGATGGTAGAAGAAAACTGGATGGGGTGAGAGGGAGGGTTTGAGAAAGAAGGATGAGAATGTGTAAAGTACTGATGGTAAAAAGTAGAGTATCTGATTGGAGGACCAGAAAGAGAGACTTTGAGGCTGGAGGAGAGAGAATGAGAAGGTAGGAGGTTTGGGATGCAGCTGGAAAGTTGAGCAGTGGCCAGGCGACACAAAAGTGAAGGATTTTGAAGATTTTGTTCTTTCTCTAAGAATGATGAGATACCTTTCAATAGTGTTAAGCATGGAGGTCACAGCATCATATTTGTCCTTTGAAAAGGTTATGAGAGCTGCAAGAGAAATGGGCTATGGGAGTCAAATATTGCAGGAAAGAGAGAGTGGCAGCTTGGAAATGGGAGTAGAGATAATGAAAAAACAAATGGACTCAATAATAATTTGACAGGTGAAACAAAAAGGATTGGGTAATGGACTGGATAGTTCTGGAGGTGAGGTGCAGAGAATTCAGGGGCAATTCTACATTTGCCTAACTGGATGCATGGTGTTGTCACACATTAAGCTAAGCAACACTGAAAAAGCCATTGGAATCTGAATCCCTAATAACTGAAGGCATGGACTTAGATGAGATTCTTTAAAGGCAAAAAATAGAGAGAAGTGAGAAGCACAGGATGAGAGACTCCAAATGGTAAAGACTGGGTAGAGGTGGATGATCCTGCAAAAGAGACAGTGATGGTACAGCAAAAAAGAGAAGTAGGAGAAGAATTGGAAGAATGTTGTGTCATAAAAATCAAAGGAAAAGGAGGGAGTGGTTGAGTATAAAAATGCTCTGAGACGTCAACATGAGGACCGAAAATCATCCACTGGATTTAGCAACACTGTGGCCATTGTGGTGACGATCTGTTTTGCCAAGTGAAGGGATATTACTCATATCCCCATTCATATGGTGGATCAAGGAGTAAGTGGAAGGTTGGGAAATGAAAACTAGGAGTATGTACAACTTTTTGAGGGAATCGGGCAATATGTGCAAGAAGGGATATAAGACAGTGATTAGAGATCCCATCTACATGTTACTGGTACCCAAATCTGTTACTTCCAGCCTCGGCATCCTCCAGGCCTTCAGATCCATACCTTTGAACCTCTTCTGAAAATCAAACATGTCTCAACCCCATCATATTCCTAATGGAGCTTTTCCCACTTGCCCTTGGTCCACACCTCCTCTTCCACCTGTGATCTTCAGATCAGTGAATGGCACCTTCCTTCACCCAGCCCACTAAGGCAGAAACCTGGGTGTCATCTTCTCTTCACTTCCTCCATTTTCCCCTCATTTTCAGCCCACACATTTTAGTAATTACCAACTCTTACATATATCTCAAGTCTACCCACTTCTGTAACTGACATTGCAGATGTGCATGTTCTAAGAAGAACTCTTGATTTATACCCCTGACCTTTCAGTTTCCTGCTCTCACAGTCTTTCTCACCCTATGTATCTCTGCCAGGAAAAAACCTTGAAATTTGTCGTGACTTTTTTCTCTCCCACATCCAACCAGTCAGAAAATACTGTTGGCTCTTCCACTGACATACATCCAGATCCTGACTACTTCTCGCTATCATCCCTTCTACCCTGATCATGCCACCAAGACCTCTTGTTTGGACTATTGCATTGGCCCTGCTCATGCTGCTTCTGGCTGTTCTTATGTACAATTCCACACATGGAAGCCAAAGTAATCTATAGAGCCTTTTCCTGATTTCCATATCAAAAGTAGCTATCCCTATTCACCTTATCTTTTACATTGCCTGTTTTATTTCCTTCACAGCACATGCATTGATCATTTCTGGAAACTCATGTAAATATTTGTTTTCCTGTTTATTTAATGTCTTTTCCCATCAGAATGCAAGCTTCATGAGAGACAGATATGTTCACTGGTTTATTTTCAGTGCCTTATACAGTGTCTGGAATATATTCGGGACTCATTAAATGTTTTGATTAAATAGGTGTGAAAATTAATATTACCAAAGGAAATTAAGCTGGGGCCAGGCCTGCTGATGGGATTCTTCAATAGTTCTAACTGTAAATAAGGGTCATACAAGTTTGTGGCAGCTGATAAGAGGTGAAGATGTAGACACAGAAAAAATATATGAAAAAATATTTTTGTACATGGAAAATATTTGTTGTATATGAAAAAAAAAGTTCACTTGGACTTAGTTGAAAAAAATGTCAGATTTGGGTGTTTCATATTATGAATTCTAATTGTTGGTTTTATTATAGAAAAGTATAAGTGGATGGCATCAAACAAATACGAAGAGCCTGCTGATTCTCTACTATGATTTGAAGCCTGCTGTAAATTTCTATTCTTTCAGAGGTAGTCCTTGCGTATTAATGAATTCAATTTCTCTCCACGCATTCCCTGATCTAAACATTATTGTCTGACCTCACAAAGCTAATCCAACCTTTTAAAAACTATAAACATTATTATTTAATAGACTTGGATAGAAACAAAATTATTAGATGCTCGGCAGAAAGCAAAATTAGTCACACTAGGAACATTTTCATCCAAATCAATTAAAGAAGTTGATTAGGAGGGAGACATAGGGAAGCAGATTGTCATTTGAGCCGATGTGTGCTAAAGACAAACAAACAAGCAAATAAATAAATAGAAATCTTATTTGCTTTCTGCTGTCAAAATCTCTGTGAAAGAGTTGAGTTTCCAAATTCATAGAAAAAAGAGATCAGGTTTTGTTGTTACCAGAGGCAGGGAGTTGGGGGGAGGGCGATTGGAAAAAGGTGGTCAAAAGTACAAACTTCCAGTTATAAGATGAATAAGTACTAGGGATGTGATGTACAACACGATGACTGTAGCTAACACTGATGTATGATATATATGAAAGTTGAGAGAGTAAATACTGAGTTCTCATGACAAGCAAAAAAATATTGTTTTTCTTTTTATGGTACTTATAGGAGAAATGGATGTTAACTAAAGTTATTGTCATTATTTCTAGGTATATGTAAGTCAAATCTTTATGCTGTGCACCTTAAACTTATTCAGTGCTGTAGGTCAGTTCTATCCCAATAAAACTGGACAAAATGTTTGGTGTTAAGGACAGGAGTGAAGGAAGAAATAAAGTGAACATCATGAATAGGTCAGGAAAGGTTTTCTACCAGGTGAGGAGAAGACTAGTAAACAGGGCAGAGAAGGGGGTCATGAAAGGTATCCAAGAGACTGAAGACAGTTATTCTGAAGCCAAGAGTTGGTGAGAGAAACTGGTATATTTCTATTGAATTTCTCCAAGTCCATAATGCCCTTCTGAGCACTATGTGGTACATTACCGCCAGGTCATTGCAATAAATAATTCATTCACATTTCAGTGCAGGTAGGAAAGAAATGGCACCATTTTGACTTCCAACTGGTACTCCCACTTCTTCAAGGTAAATAAGTACTTCTTAGCTCTGCAAACATCTTCCAATTCCAAGTAAGGCAGTAAGCAACTTTCTATACGTGGCTTGCAAACAGCATATTTTTCTTTCTTTGAATTCAGAAACTATCATTCTGGGTTTCCTTTGTGAGAAACAGTTCCCATAACAACACGGGAAGCTTGACCTCTGGGGGACCTCCTGCAGAGCTCTGGAATCTTCTTTGCCTCCAGGGTAGGGAGGAGAATGCCAGCATCCTGCACAGGCTTCCTTGTTGATGTGGCTTGTATCTGGAAGTGAGTCAATCCCTGAACACCACAGGCAAATCTACTCTTCTTCCAGCTTACTGTAAATTATGCAGCATCTCAAATGGCAAAGCTATATTTTTAAACGTATCAACTCATGAGTAAAAGAAGGAACTATTGTAAAATATTCTCATAGTCTGAAAAGTAGATGTGTGTCTCAAGGCAGTTTAAACACTGATGTTGATAAATACTCTGTACATTTCAAATAGGTTATATAAATACATGTGCATGAAAACACTTATGTATATCCCTTATAAAAGATTATCCATGTAAATTTTCTAAAGAATATTGTTTTAGGAAAAATAATAATAACAAAGGATTTAGGGAAATTCGCTTCTTTGTAACTACAACTTAGATACATAACTCTGCTAGTTTGTACCCTAAAGCAAACATATTTAGAATGAAGTTAAAAATTCAGATGGGAAGCCACTGAGTTACACAGTAATACATGGAAATACACAGAAATACCCTATTTTTAATAAACCCACTTCGTAGTTGCTCTTTAGTTTTAAATAAATTTTGTTAGAGTTATTTATCTATTACGATTAATGAATGTATTATCTCTAATTCATTATTAAAATTTAGCTAGAACAAAAATGATTGGCTGGGGCACAGTAATATCTTTGTAATGGAAGTTTGCAACAATAGATCCCTTTCTGTTCACATTATTTTATATTTCTAGACCTGCTGTAATAGCTCAAATTATTCACAGGTATTTTTCATAATAATATTAAATTACCTTTAATTCTTCCATAAATTGTACATAGTGATTTGTGTTATATCCATCTTCTTTTCTTCTACTACTTGAAATGAGAATTTGCCATATGATTTTTAACCTCAGCTTTCCCAACTGCACCTATCCTACCTTTGAAAAAATAAACAAGATAATGGTGAAAAAAATATGCTATTGTTGACTGAACAACACACAAGATGGAACTAAAAGCATTCAGCTAAATAAGATCTTGATTTAATTTTTTCTTTCAGTACATTTAAGTTGGTTTGATTATGTCAGAACGTAATATCATGAAATTTTTCAAACAATAAAACTTTAAGAATTCAGACTTTACAAATCTAAATTCTTTCCTCTAATGTGAGCAATAAATGAATTAAATTTAACTTTATTTTATCTATACAGGGGAACAAATATATACTTAATAAAATTAGTGGAAGTTTTATGTTGTGATTTTTCTTAGTCTAATATGACTGGTACTTTTGTAGAATAGAACCTTTCCATTTAGGGTTTGTATGATGTTTCCTCATGGTCAAATTCAGGTTATGCATTTCAGTTCAGAGTTTTACATAAGAGATATGTTCATCTGGACACAGATAATATCCAGATAATATCACCCAGACAATGTGCCATCTGATTTCTGCATTACATATTATATAGTTATTATTTTTCCGTATTTTTTCCTTGCTATTATTAAATAATGTGGGGGGATAGCTGAACACTATGTAATAATCCCTCATCAAAATCCTCCTTAGAGGGCTTCGCTGGTGGCACAGTGGTTGAGAGTCCGTCTGCCGATGCAGGGGACGCGGGTTCGTGCCCCAGTCCGGGAAGATCCCACATGCCGCGGAGCGGCTGGGCCCGTGAGCCATGGCCGCTGAGCCTGCGCGTCCGGAGCCTGTGCTGCGCAACGGGAGAGGCCACAACAGTGAGAGGCCCGCGTACAGCAAAAAAAAAAAAAAATCCTCCTTAGAATCTTTCAGTCCTTTTTCTTTTCTCTGTGCTTTACTTAAAGAGCTGTTTTGCTATGCTTGGCACCTGCATCTCCTTTATTTTTTCAGGTTTTGGAAAGGCCATTTATTAACCATTGAGGTGACCTCAGTTATTGGATAAATTCTTGAAAAGTTTTTAATTTGCTCCCTATGAGCTTTTTCCTGTTGCAAGGATAAGCATTTCTGTTTTTTAGCTCTCTACATGTCCAAGCTGAAATTAGAATTCTCTGTTTTTGGCATTTACACGTTAAGTCCATCTGGGGCTGATTCTTGTATATGCAACTAATTTTGGTTGACTTATTTTATTATACTCTTTTTCTTTCATATTTATTCTCATATATGTCATAAAGAAAGATAACGAATTTGAAATTGCCCATATCCCTTGGTAAAACTTGCTGTTACTGAAGAGTGTTTAAGATTTGGAGTCAGAAAGATCTGGTGTGAGGCTTGGTTGTGAGACTGGTAAAGTTATTTAATTCTTCAGACACTCGGTTTCCTCATCATTGCTGTACATGTCATTAAACTATTTTAATTGTTACTGGTTTAGCGCATATTTTGTTCTTTCTAAAAATATTCTTCTCAAATTTTTTCTCCTCTGTGGTCACCTGGACCTCAATAAGGGTCTGTAAGTTCTAGTACTTCATATGGTCACAGAACCTCACTGACCAGATTCTCTCACCCTAGATGAACTTGTCTATTCCCAAGTCTTCAATAGCATGTATAAGCTGAAGATTTTCAAATTCTTCCTCCTGGTCCTGAATTTTTTGAATTCCTGTCAAAATCCAGATGCAGCATCTTCACTCAGTTGCCCAATAGTCATGTCAAACTTAAGGTTCCAGTATTGACCCTTTGATTTCCCTCAGGTAATACACTTAACCCTTAGTGACCCTCTTCTCAATAAATAAATAAACTTTTATCCAGTTGTTTTGTCCAAAATAATTTGGAGTCATTCTTGACTCCTCTCACTCTTTACAGTCCATATCCACTCTGTCAACAAATATACATCCTGAGCCCTTTGAAACATACCTACTATTACACCCTGTCCACATCAATTTTAGCTTTCACTTGGGCAACTAAAATTGTATCCTGACTGATGTCCTCTCGTAGTCAGGACCTGCACAGTTTGGATTCTATAACAGGCTCCTGTAGCCCTGCTTGAGCTACTTCTATCACTCACAACGATTTCTTCTACATGCCATACATCTATCCAACTCAGGAGCCTTGCTTGTCCTGAAGTTTCCATTTTCTTCAGAGACTTTTATTTGCCATATACTTGACTAACTTTATCCATTCTGCAAAACACAGACTGAACCCTGTCTATTCCATAAAAGTGTTTCTGGTTCTCAAAGCCAAAAGAACTATGTCTCTTGGAAATACCATGATGCATTTTTTACATAATTTTTTACAATTTTTTCAAACTACCTATTAATATTTTTTAATTAGAAGAGTAAAACAGGTTTATATTGAAAATTGAAACAATACAGAGAGATGCATTTAAAAACAAATGTCTCTTTCTTCTTCATCTCCATCCCTGATTCCAAGAAGTAACCACTGTTAAAAATTTCTCATATGAAAAATATTTTCCTGGATTTTTCATATGCCTTTTGACTTTGCTGCTTATAGTATTTATTTTACCGAATGCTTAAAGATATATTAACTTGGCCAATCTTTCTCTTTTATCCATGTTAGAATGTGATATTCATAAAGTGGTCACAGTGTCTTATGCATTGAAGAGGCACAGCTACTCTGTAAAATGGGAAAAAACAAAGTCAGTGATAGAAGTTTAAAAAGGCTCCTTGCTGAGCAGTGTTTAACTGTAACACGATCACATGCTATAGAACCCAGTCAAGATTTAAGCATGAATTTCAGTAAATTTATTTACATGCCCTGAACAGCACCCCACATCATGCCAATATGCTGCTCAGCTGATTTATAACAACCATGCCTGTCTGCTTTTTTAAGAAACCATTTAATTTAAAAAATTACATGTATAGAGTTTTTGTCTTTGACCTTCTTTAAAGATATTACTGAAAAATCAAGCTAAAAACTCTCTGAAATCTCATAAATTACCTCATTCCTACAGCTTACATCATCCTGCCTCTTCTTTGACAGCTGAATTAATTTTAAGAAGTCCCATGGAGTCATCCTTAGCCATTCATTATCCCAGACTTGTAGCTGAGCCCTATATAGGCATTTGCCAACTTGTCCTTTTAATCGTCTCCTAATGATGAATTGGCCTTGAGTAATTCTGGGCTCTATCCCTGTCCCTTCACTGACTGTCCCTTTTCTCTTTTTGGCCATTGTTCCCTCTTCTAGGGATCTTATTGGAAGCTATGACACCACAGCAGAAACAAAGACATGTTTCATGATTATATCCACCACCTAAAGCCAGGCACTCCTTCTGCACACAGCTCCAACTTTATCAAGTCAGTTGATACCTTACTTACTTATCACCCATTTCTCTGCCTGCAATGCCCTTCCTCTCCATTTCCACCTGCTAGCTTCTTACCCAGGTATCATTCATTTCTGTATAATTTCTTTACTTCTCCAATTCTTTAATTACAAAGGAAAATAATTCATATCTCTCTAAGGGTCCTATAGCTCTTTATACACCTGGCAGCTGTAGCCCTGGACAATGTATTTTGTCTATAGTTATGAAGTGTGACTGTCTATATGGGAGTTGGGGCTCCTTAAAAATGGGGAGTGGCATATACAACAATCTATTCACTAGGTCTGGCTCAAAAATAACAGTTCAATCTATATTACAATAATGACTTGACTGGAAGTAAGAAGTACACATTAGTTCTTTCCAATTCCACTGGCCAGGACCCAGCCGTATGACCAAAGAATACTGCAGTGGAGGCTGGAAAATGAAGTCTTCTCATGTCCTGTAGGAGGATCAGGAAGGAATGATAATTAGTGAGCATCTAGACAGCCTCTGTCACACTCTCCACATTCAAGTATATCCCACCCAGCAAAGATAGTCACATAGAGCAATACCACACTCAGGGACACGTACATATGCACACGTTGCATGGTAATGCATTATTCTTTATTCAACCCTAGTTATGGAAAATATTTGAAAGCTGATTTTAAATGAGCAATATCTTTGTACCACACTGACACATTTTCAAAGAAATTATTGAATTAGGAAATAAGACAGCAACTAGATTATGCATCTACTAAAGGAGACAAAGCCATCTCACTCTAAAAATACTGATTCATAGTATTTTAAATGGAACATCCTGCCATTTACATTTCTCTCTATAGGTAGATGGGGGAAAGCTGTAACAATTAAGAAACATTATGATCAACTTGGATTTTATCATTTTTGGAGTGTTTTATCCAATAGTCCATATCACAATTATTATCTGTTTAATAAATTGTCACCTCACTAATCTTCAATTCTTTATATAGATCAAATGGCATTTCCTACATTCTCACATTTACAAGTGAATAAGCAGAGGAATTCATCAATTCTGGCAGGTTCAAGAGAACCTTGTATTTGGTGTGTGGCTTTTGTGTAATAGAGACAATGCTAGTTTTGGATTTGGAGACAAAGAACAGTAATCAGAAAGTAGAAGAAAACCTTTAGAGACTGATGTTAGGGAATTAAGACTCAATCTCAGGGAGCACAGAGTAGTAGCAATATCAAAAGGCTGGTCTCTGGATCCTTCCTCTTTAATCCATTTTTCCACAGTCACCCTATCTCAGAAATTCTATGCTTTTGGTACTCAGGCTCACATTCTCGCAGTTATCTCTGAGTATTCTTCTTCTCTCACATCCCACCTCCAGTACCTCAGGAAATACTGTTGTTGGTCCCTTCAAGATTTATCTAGTGTCTGACTATGTCTTACTATGTCCAATGCCACCCTCATCAACTCTCACCTAGGCTATTACAGTTGCCTGCTGATTGGTCTCTCCAGGTGGACACTCGACTCTACTGTCATTTCTCAACACAACTGCCAGAGTTATCTTTCCAAAACATTCCTCCCCTCCAATGTTCTCCTCAAAGTATAAGCCAGAACTCCATACTCTGACCCCCCCTCCCCCATGCATACCTAATCTACATCCTTTGACCTCTTGGATCTTATCCACTCCTCCCTTCCTTTCTTCCTTCCTTCTTTCCATCTATCTATTCCTTCACTCTTGTTTATTCCTGTTCCTCCTTAAGCCTCATGGAAATGTCCCTCTCTATTTTGTTAAATTGCAATCCCTCCTTCATCATTCTGTATCTTCATTCTCTGCTTTATTTTTTTCTTGAGAGCACTTACCTCCTAACACACAATACTTTTCTTATTTATTTGATTAATTCCGTCTCTCCTCACTAGAATAAAAATCCCATGCAAACAGGGACTGCTGTTTGTCTTTTGTCTGCTGGATTCCAAGTGTTAGTACAGTGACTGACACTTTGTAGGAGCTCAATGAATACTGGTTTAATATATTCCATGAAATGCCAGAGACAAAATAAAATAGCTGCCCACTTCACAGGACTGTCTGAGTTTCCAATTAAATTAGTTTTTACTTTGCAAATTATAAAGCACTAGTTACATATATTATTTTCGATGCTAATAATAAAACCCAAAGTTATTGAGTTTACTTAAACCAGATGCTCTGCAAAGTGCTATGCATTTTCTCAATTAATTCCTACAGTGGCTCAATGAGGTAATTGCTATTATTATTCTCCTGTTAGAAGTGGGAGAGTTGAAGTTTATCTAGGGTATATATGCCTAAAAACTTAAGTATGTAATTTGTAGTGAAGCTGGTGCAGGATTAAAGTCAAAAGTCCCTTTTCTCACTTCTGTCTTTTCTCAGTCTGCTAAAAATTGTTGACATGTTCTATGATATATTCCCTTTCAAGATCAGTAAAATGGGTACATGTTACTATGTGGGAAATCTGTGTGAGATTTCTTGCTTGCCTAATAAAACTGGTTTGTGCTATAGTCAACAGCCAAAACTAGGGGAGAAAAAGAAAAGTTCACCCTATTTATTACTACAAGATAATTTGTGTAGAAATATAATCTTTTGGTATAAGTAAAGCTTTCTTAAACAGAATACAAAGTGTAACCATAAGGAAAAGCAATGATATATTGTATTATATTAAAATCAAGAGTGTCTATTAATTAAAGACCACCATTAAGTGAATACAATGAACCCAAAATTGTGGAGAAATATATTTGCAATATACATATTTCACAAAAAAACTCATATCCAGAATATATACAGAACTCCTACAAATAAATGAGAGACAATTCAATATGAAAGATTGATAAAGTAGTTGAATATATATTTATCAAAAGAGGATATCCAAATAGTTAGTAAACATTTCAAAAATTTACACAAATTTTTAGTCATCAGGGGAAATAGGAATTAATTCCACACAAGGTACCCTACACACCAAGAATAAATAGCAAGAGTTACAAAGGCAGAAAATACTAAATATTGGTGATGATATGGAATAACCAAGGCTATCTACCAGACACTGCTGGTGAAAGTTAAACTGGTAAAACGACTTTGGAAAACTGTTTAGCAGTAGCTATTAAAGCTGTACATATGCCTACCTTGTGTGAAAAAGCAATTACCTGCTAAGAATATGCCCAATAAGAATGCTTATATAAGTGATATCATATGATATTTGTCTTTCTCTGACTTACTTCACTCAGTATGACAGTTTCTAGGTTCATCCATGTTGCTGCAAATGGCATTATTTCATTCTTTTTTGTGGCTGAGTAATATTCCATTGTACATATGTATCACAAATTCTTTATCCATTCCTCTGTCAATGGACATTTAGGTTGCTTCCATGTTCTGGCTATATGTGGAATCTAAAAGAATGGTACAAGGGAACTTACTTACAAAAGATAATTTTAGTCACAGATGTAGAAAACAAGCTTATGGTTACAGGGGAAGTGGGGGGTGGGGGAGGGATAAATTGGGAGACTGAGATTGACAAATACACACTGCTATATATAAAATAGATAACTAATAAGGACCTACCATATAGCACAGGAAACTCTTCTCAATATTCTGTAATGACCTATATGGGAAAAGAATCTAAAAAAAAGAGTGGCTATATGTATATGTATAACTGATACAATTTGCTGTATAGCAGAAACTAATGCAACATTGTAAATCAGCTATACTCTAATAAATTTTTTTAAAAAAATGAATGTTTATGTAAGCTTGCCCAAAGACAGCACTATTCACTGTAACCAGACGTTGGACACTACCTAAATGCCCAAAACATTAGAATGGATAAATAACTTGTGACATATTCACATAATGGACACTGTAAGCAGTGGGAATGAACAACCCACAATTATATGCAACAACATATGAATATTATAAACAAGTGTGTGCAGGAAGCCACACACAAAAAGAATGCATGTTGTATGATTCCATTCAAAAACACACGAAACTAACCTGTGCTGTTTGACGTTAAGACAGAGACTGACTTTGGTTGTGGAGGCAAGTAGTGGGAGGGTGGCTTCTGGAATGCTTGCCTACTTCTCTTTCTTGATCTGGGTATGGTTAGTTTATAAACATGTGAAATGTGGGCTCTTCTGTATGTATATCATACTTCAAAGTTAAACAAGTAAAAAAGCAAAAGTGAAAAAGATTCTCTTTAACCACCTTATTCTATTACCCTTTGAAATAACATCTGCCATATCCCTTTTATAGAACTGCAGAGACATGGAAATCTAGTCTCAAATGCACAATGCATCTTATGGCACATTTCTGATGGCACATTCAGAAAGCAAGATTACAAGTGGGTACTTTTCAGGAGTGAAAATCAAGTCTAAGACAATATATTTGACCATGTTCAATATAAGATCATTGTGATGATGGTGATATATCATTGTAATGCAAGGGATAAATAGAGATAGGTATCATAATGCAAGGGATAAATCATACTGGGATATTTACTTACTGTTTGACAAATTCACTTTTCAGCTGGTCCAGCATTGTTCTTTCATTCTATTAGGGATGACTGATCTGCTGCATAATATTTTTCTACCCCACAGTTGCTTCCTTCTGATGCTGGACACTCGGTTTTCGGACCACAGGGTGGAAGGGTTGATAGGCATCCCTGCAGATGCAGCCTGGATACTAAACAGGAGTATTTGGAGATTTGTCACTCTCTTTGAGGAACAAACATAAAGCAGTACTTGCAATATAAGCCTAGATTTATTTGTGGCTTGTGTGACCATCAGAGGTGAGTTGCTTAAGGCTGGCACCTCCTGCCCTCCTGGGAAAAGAACTAGAGGCCACCAGGGCTGGGGTTCCTGCAGCCCCTGGGCCAATGGGCAGCATGGCCAGGGGAAAGCTGCAGAGGAAGGGGCAAAGGATTAGGAGGGCGTGTTCCATTAAGCTGAGTAGCCAAAGCGCTCGTTGTCTTTTAACCAGCACCAACAAGGGAAATGACCCCAACCCTCTGCAAAACATCACACAGCTTGCGGTTGCCGCACTGGCCTGGGCTGCAGATTTCAATCTGTACTAAAGTTTTTATCTATCCCCCTCTCCCCTTGCCAGTTTTCCCAGTGTTTCTCGACATCACATTAACTCCCCTCCCAGTACAATAATCGACTCCAATCTGCTATTATCACGGAAATAGAAGAGGTAAAGTGCCTGTAATAGGATCCAAATCAAATCACTTTCACTTCAGCCGGCTTTTGCTGTGAAGCCAAGGATTCCCCAGGGAGATTCAATACAGAGAAACACCTGCAGACACAGGCTGAGGCCCGGAGAGTAGATGGAACACGACAGGGCCCACTTGCTTGTAGCATCTCCTTAGTTATAAGACACTTACCTCAGGAGTAACGACCTGAGGCGGGCTCTGATAAACTGGGGGACTCCAAGGCAGAGCCAGGATCTGACTCTCACTCTATTCGACCTGTCATGAAGCAACATGTTTGTTTACAATCCACAGTGCTGGGCCTCTGGTTACATGTCTTTTCCTGAAATGTTTGCTTTCATGGGGCTTGCTTTTGCATGAATGACTGCTTGTTCTTCGAGCAGTCTACCCTCAAGGAAAGAATTACATGTATGTATTACTTGCTCTTAAAAAATAAGAAAGGCCAGAGCAAATTGAATTGAACATAATGCAGACCTGGCAAGGGGTGAGGTAGGAAAAGCCCAGGGAATCTTTCCTTTCGGCATTTCTGCAGCAACATGGCACACTTTGACTCTCAGGCTGCATTCCCAGATGCCTGTAGGTTAAGGGAGTTTCTTTAGAGTGAAGCCCTTTCTGTATATGAGTTGATCAGTTCACATCTATTTTGTTGACTGCTCCCCAAGCATATCACTGGCTGCACAGCAATGTTACATACATTTGCGATCATACCCTAACGTCTCATTTGGGCTTGGACTCTGACACTGACACAGACTTGGCAGGAAGATATTATAGTCAATGCCTACTTATGTGCCAGAGTCTGAAGATTTCCACTGCCCAGACTAATAGATAGTTCTGGTAAGCAAGTTAACAGATAAGCGAAAAGAGCAATTATAATCTTCATTTCACTTCACAGGCCTATTAAAAAATGATGGCAGATATTTCCAAAGCAAATGATTCAGTGGAAAAATCCTTCAACAGAAGTCTTCTCCAGTATGCATTTCCAGTTTTGCCCTTGAACTGCATCTGAAAAGTAGGAAAAAATAAATAAAAAAGGGTTCAGTAATAATAAAACCAGAATCAGAATCAAAGATGCTATGTTTGCATTAAAGTTTTACCCCTTTCCAGCCATGTGACTTTGACAAATAGCTTAATCTTTCTGAACCTTGAATTCCTCATCAGTGGAATCCATCCTCATATAGAGTCGTGAGTTTTACATGAGGCCCAGATTTAGAAGTGCTTTGTTATTTCTAAATCAATATACTGATATAGGGAATTATGAATTTCCTGAAAGTTTTTATGATCAAAGTTTTAAAAAGTAAAACAGTGAACATTTCTTCTGAAAATAAATTTAAAAGGATCAATAGAGAGCCATGATGATTTGAAATATGGGAGCCTTCTCAGGAGTGGTTCTGCCCACAGACAGTTTGACCATGACTACCATGTGGTCTTATCAGACCAACCCTTTGTCTTCAGGGTGACTGAGGCTGTGGGAAATAGGGGAGGCAACTTGCGGGACCCCCAGGGGCCAGGTGAGCTTGAAAGTTATTGCTACAGAGAAGGGTTACTTCAGGGCTACTTGTGAAAAGAAAGGAGGAAGTATTCTCAGTGGACCACTGGAGGGATTCTCTAGGGATGAAGCCATTAGTAGGATTTATGTCTGGGCTTCTGCATGATCTCATATGCCTTAAATTATAAGATGGATCTAAGGGAAATTGGTTCCATAGGGAACGTGGATATGAGGGAATAGTCAATTGCTGTTAACACTGACAAGCCTGTTTCCTTTAAAGACCTTGTTACACTCTGTTTTTATTTGTGGCAGCACCCCATCTCAGGCTTTCAGACAATAGGAGGGTGTAGTGTGAGCACGGTAAGGTCGGAACTAAGTTGCATTACATATGACAGGGCATGTTGCCACATGTTGTACAAATGGCCACCTGAAGCCAACACAGGTCTGATTTTAGATAAAACATTTTTTTCAATGAAGACTTTTATCAAATACATAACTAGCTCTAGTTCAACATGCATAGCTGTGGGGAGTTTTTGTTTTTGTTTTTTAAGTAGATACAAGGATATATCAGAAAAATCACACAATCCAGTTGGAGGTTTAAAAAGAAAAATCACTTTATTCTCTCTGCTCAACAGATGTCTGTTACGTGCCCAGAGCACCCCAAGGACATGGAGCACAAGGCGTTCTTCATGTTTCCATGTTGTCTTGTGTGTGTCCAGCATTGGAGAGACAGGATGGCAACTAGGCTACAAGAAGACGTGCTCAGGGAGGACACCTGATGAAGAATAGAGTGGGAGAACCTGTGTCAGAACTTACCTGGACTTGCAATGCCTCGGAGAAGAGGTGATGCTTGAGTGAAGACAGGGAGGCAGAGTAGGAAGGTGTCAGATGAAGAGGGCACATGGAGGAGGCAGTTCCAACAGCAGGTGGAAGGTTATGGAGGTATGGCATTTTTTTTTTTTTTTTTTTGCGGTACGCGGCCCTCTCACTGTTGTGGCCTCTCCCATTGCGGAGCACAGGCTCCGGACGCGCAGGCTCAG
>NW_006795911.1:313765-375865 GCF_000442215.2 Lipotes vexillifer | reverse complement strand
TTTTTTTTTGGTACGCGGGCCTCTCACTGTTGTAGCCTCTCCCGTTGCGGAGCACAGGCTCCGGACGCGCAGGCTCAGGGGCCATGGCTCACAGACCCAGCCACTCCGCGGCATGTGGGATCTTCCCGGACTGAGGCACGAACCTGCGTCCCCTGCATCGGCAGGCAGGCTCTCAACCACTGTGCCACCAGGGAAGCCCCTGATATCTGCATTTTTAAAATAAGAAGTCAAGGCTCAGTTCCTTGCTCGATGACAGAATTGAATGGTTGCATAGAAAACATGATGCAGTCAGTCAAGGCCATGGCTGATTTCAAAGCCAGGTTCTCAACCCCTACCTTCAGTTCCCTCCCTGAATAATCGCTTGGGACATTACCCACATCCCTTTCATTGCCTTGGTATCACTTCTTAGAGATGTTCCCAGATCAGGTCTTCATGATGGTGAAGGCAAGCATGGGAGAGAAAATCAAAGTTACTCTCTCCAAATCCACCAATTGCTGTTGCTTTCTCTCTCATTCTTTCCCACCTGCACACTAAAGGTATGCAAATATATTACAAGGAAAATCAGTCCTTAGTTTCCTTATACTCTGGGAAACTCTGTCCATGATATCCTCAACCTGGGGACACCAGTGCAAGTTAGCCTATTTAAAACTCTGGGAAATGACTATAGTAAAGAAATATGATGAACTATGTGCAACTCACTGTTTGTCGAACTCCTTTGATGTCACGTTTCCTGTATCCTTGTTAACATCCTGGGAAAAGAGTGTCTGAGGAATGCAGTTTGGGAAACACGGCCTCTTCCTTGCAACACTGCTTCTTTTGAGCATCACCGTCACCATTGCAGCTTCTTTCCTTTTATGCAAGAGGTCCTAGGTTAGTCTGATAGAGCTGCCATAACAAAATACCATAGACTGGACGACTTAAGCAACAGAAATTTATTTTCTCACATTTCTGGAGGTTGAGAGTCCAAAATTAAGGTGCCATAAGACATGGTTTATCCTGATGCCTCCCTCTTTGGCTTGCAGATGGTGCCCTTCTCCCTGTGTTCTCACATGTTCTTTCCTCTGTGTGTGGGGTCTCTGTTGTCTCTTCCTCTTTTAAGAACACCAGTCATGTTGGATTAGAGTCTCACCCTTATGGCCTCATTTAACCTTAATTACATCTTTAAAGGTCCTTTCTCCAAATAGAGTCATATTGGGCATTAGGGCATTAACATATGAATTTTAGGAGACACAATTCAAGCCATACAGACCCCTTTTCCCACCCCATTTCTATTACAGAGGAGCCAGGGCAGTGAGACCAGTTTGTTTTTATGAAACATACATGATACTGACTTCATTTACAGTGGTCTTTTAACTCCTGGAAGACCCATCACTGGCATGATCTAAATTTAAAAAGGAGAGAAAGGAAGGATAGGCAAGAGAGTGGAAACTTTTTTCCATTATATTTACTGTTATCATCAAAGGATTGAACACTTTGGAATTTGCCACATGGTCAGCTGATTCTCTGGAGAAGGGAGAGAGGAGTCACCTGGGACATTCTACATCCTGGCAGCAGCAGAAGAGAGAAAATCTGATCAGAATGTCTAGATGGCATTGGTTCCATGTTTGCTCTCAGCACTAGGAAGCTCCAAAGTACATCTTCAACTTTTGTAGATTTCCTAAGTCAAGAGTTCTTGATAGAATTATTTTCACTCTCACTCTGTTTTTTGATATTCCAGGTTATACATTTTTTTACCTTGATATATATTTTTAAAAATTATTGTCTTTCTAAGCTGGTTTTAGGCATTGAGTGTGCAGGTAACAATTAACAGGGAAGCAGCGCGAGTTCTTGTGCTGGTAGAAAGAAAGCAGGAGCCTAGGGAATCAAGGAGACAAGGGAACTTGTCTCAAGGTGATTAGAGGCAGAAGATCTAGAACCCCTTACTCAAGAGCAAATGTGAACAATGTTCACCATTATTGCAACAGGTGGTCAGATCCATTCTCAATTCCTGGGCTTCAAAAGCATCACAACAGGCTTTTGTAGGTTCATTGGAGGCCCTCTGTTGAATTTGAACTTAGTCTTTGACATCACCTTAGCATCACCTCAACTGGAACTGATATAATAAAGTCAAGTAATTGACTAATTTTAAAACACATCTCAGATGTAAACAGAACAGCATAGGCATTTACTTTCATCTGTAAAATGGAGGTAATAATGCTGTCTTCACAGATTTTAAGGACCCATCTAGATGGTATAATACACAATTTCTTCTTTCTTTCTTTCCACCCACCTTCATCCTGCATTCACCTTCCCACTTCTTTCAATGGTTCTAGCTATTTTATACAGAATCTTTAAAACTATAGAATTTTTAAAAATATCTGCACAAAATTTTATGGACTTTTAAACACAAGACTCCTAGGGGAAATTCCATGAAATAAATAAAAGCTATGTTGAGGGTAAGGGCCACATACGAGGTTTTATTTTATTCTCCCCTCCCTCTTGTGCCAAATACAGAGCTGGGCACAAACTAAGTACTAAATAAGCAATTTAAACTGAAAGAGGAAATAAAGCAAGATTTTAAAATGCCGTAAAGTGATAGGTGATACACACAACTGCAGAAATTGACTCCAGAAAGAAGGCCTCTGACTTCTGTCATTTCTATCATGACATATATTCTGTAGAAGAGTCCGTTTACATCTGTTACGTATTCAGATAGATACATGCAGAAGTGTTCCATTTGATATTCCTGAAGTAATCTGATATATTGATGATTATAAAATAGCTACCATTTATTGAACACCTATAAATGTCAGGTATTCTAAGTGCTTGACATGAATCATTTCAATTAGCATTAGATATGTTAATGTGCTGCATGATATACCATATGTATCATCCATTGCATACATCCCCCCTTTCTAATTTGACTTTCAAAGAAAAACCGTATCGTCATGTTTGAATGTAGAATTATTCTGACTGAGAATGCTTAATTCATTCTAGTACACATGGAAATAATATCCAGATACCTCTTTCTGTATTCATACTTTTTCCCACAGAAATGCTGTATTGCTTTCATGATTTTGTAGGTCTAGGGAATAAAGCTATTGGATTTAAACTTGATCTTAGGTATTTCTTTTGAGAAATGTAGGGACTCCTCCTTTCAGGCATGTCAGTTTAGCAGTTCTCAGGGTCAGTTCATCAGTTTCATTGAAGAGATGTTTAAAGGTTGAACATGAGGAGAGGAAAAAACATGTTCAAAGCACCATATAAAATTGTAATTGTTATTTTCTTAAATTTTTATAATTTTTTGGCTAAAAGCTTGATGTTTGGCTTAAATAGCTAAGAAAGAGATTTTGGATTTTGTCCAATAATAGCCGAGTGGATCACTTAAAATAAACTGTCATTATATTCTAAAAAAATGAGTTATACCTGTGCTGTATGATATTTCTGGGGAAATGATTACATATTGTGGATCTTTTATGGATAAACAGAAACATTCCCTACATTGCAATACGCATGGTAGCATTTGTATCATTAGAAAATGATAGTGGTGACTGAGAATTTTTGACTAATTAGGTTTCTCAGATAATAAGAGCTTTTTAATAAGGTACATATCATTTACAATATTGCTAATGAAATGTGAAAGCGATTCAGTACCCGGTAAGATAATGGCTAACTCGTTTTAATTGTTAACATTTTTTCTTGCCTTCAATGACACAGTCATTATTTCCCAGTCACCACTTATCATGAAATCCAAGAGGATTAATGGTTTCACTTATACTGGTGAAAATGTTTAAGCTGTCCCGATTATCAGTGCAGTTGGAAAGAATAATGGTTATTTGTCATTGCGTTTAGCAGGAGAATGAATTGTCCCCCGTATAGTGGCACCATTAACCCTTTGAGGAAGTGGTAAGAGGGTTTTACCGCAGAGCTGGAGAATGCCAAGTTTTAGGATTGGCTGTTCCTTTGAATGTGGCTTATTTTCATCCACAACCCTCTAAAAGAATTGCATCCTCTCCTGGCAGAATTGGAAACAAACAGCTTAGCTTACTACACACTTTTGGATATCTGAAATTAAAACTAGATAGCAACTTATCTATTCTTGTGATGAATGAGCAAACTGCTACATTAAAAAATGATCAAGGGAAATGTGAATTCTGGAAAAAGATAAAAAATTGTTTGTAAATTCCTTGCTCCTTACCTCTTCTGTTAAAGAAATAGAGATAAATGTAGAAAACAGTCCCTTTGGGTTTCTCACCCCAACCCTGATTATGTTTTAACACAAATACTACACTTTATTAGATCCTTTGTCTACTTAAAAATTTCTTACCAACCTACCTTGCTTAACCATAAAAAATAATAATTAAGGAGAATTTCTCAATTTTTAAGGACTAAAATGATGCTAGTTGAGGAGAAAGACTGATGAAAATCAAGTCTTTGATCAATTAAAAATTTAAGGGTGCAAATATACATCTGCTGCACTGTATTTAATATTCTGACTGCAGTGAATGGTTTCAGTGAAGGCTCAAATGGTAAAAAATAAAATTACTGTATCAAAAAATTGCAGGACTATGTTAAGAAAATAAAATATTTGCCTTCAGTAAAATTAACAGAATGTCTCCCTTTCTGGAAGATGGCATTGGTTGGAATGGAATGAAATGCCTCTCCCATCAGGTCACCTCACAGACTAAGCAGTGCAGGAAATGGCCTTGCTGCTTCTGTGGCCCCTCACTGGCTCTCCCATGGCTGAGGCATTAGGGAAGCTCTAATTCACAAAAAGGAGTGCAGTCACGAAGTGTGTGTGCTTCTCAGGAGGGCATCCAGGGCAGACCAGGGGGAGGCAACCAGAGGCGAGAGGGCAGCGGCAAAAAAATTAAATAAAGCGTGTTTTAAGAGATACAGCTTGGCTGCCTTATCTTGTTACAGTGAAAACAGTGTTCTGTCTCCTCTGGAGAAGTGGCCACAGCTCAGCCTTGTCAGGCAGGGTGAGCATTGCTCTGTTCAGCACAAGATGGTGAGAAATCTGTTTCCTAAAAACACAGAGCTCTGGAGAACTCTGCTTGCTTTCAAAAGCCTCTCATTTTAACAGGAGACAGCAATAAGGAGAACATCATCCCTTTCAGCAAGACCCATAAATGCAAACTGTTCCCTTTACAAAAGCTAACTCCATCCCCAACACATGAATGAACCAAATTTCAAAATGGAGCAGGGTGCTTCTGGAAGTAAAGTGCAGGTAGTTGAGATGTGAATAGAAATTATATTATTCAATATCATAGGGAAAAAAAAATTGCCTCCTCAGGTGCCTTCCATCCTTGGAAGGAAGATGGTCAGTGTATGGAGGAAGCTTCTAGCATCATCACTGTCATTATGTGTGATTTATTGACAAATCAGTGTTTCTCTGAGATGGTAAACAAGACAATTTCTGCAGGAGCCCCATGAGGTAGGCTGAAACTACACAGCCCAGCCATTTTAGATGTAAGAAGTCAGGGGAAACAGCTGCCAGTAGAAGAAAAGACACAGGAAAGAAAAGAAAAAATAAAGAGAACAGGGAAAGAAAGACAAGAAGGGAAAAAAGGAAGAAAGAAAAGAATAACAGGACACACAGTGTTTGAATGGTCAAAATACGGTGATACAGAGACAGAGCTGCAGATGTACAGCAGCATTCCCTCTGACAAAATTACAGAGGGAATTTAGCAAGCAGATCCAATTCAGAGTTTCTGACACAATGAGATTACGGTCTGCGCTGCAGATTGGAGTCTTTGTTTCTGTAACACTGGCTTTTTGAGTTCCCCTGACTTCATTTGGTGAAGAAACGATTTTGGTGGAAAATGAAGCAGAGTGCTAGGGATGATGATTTCCCAGAAAGAGAGCACCAGCAAACTACCCCATGAGTATTTAATTCCTTCATAATGGAGTTCAGCACCTTCTAAGTTATAAAACAAAATGGCACCATAACCTTTTTCAGCCAGCCAGATGCTTTATTTCAAAATAGCACAGGCTAAGATAAAATTTAACTTTCATTCTTGTCTCTAAAATAAATGTACATGCATTAAGCGAGTAAGCAGACAAATAAAGATAAATAAAGACAAATAAAGCGACTTCTCTTTAAAACCCTGATGACAGATGGTAAGGTTAAAGAAAGAAGCCCACAGAGGCCCTAGTCCTCCAGAGGGTGAATAGCAGTTCTTTTTTTTTTTTAAAGATTTAATTATTTTATTTATTTTTGGCTGTGTCGCATCATGTTGCGGCATGTGGGAATCTTTCTTTGCGGTACATGGGCTTCTCTCTAGGTGTGGCATGGGGGTTTTCTCTCTCTAGCTGTGGCGCACGGGTTCCAGGGCACATGGACTCTGTAATTCGCGGTACACAAGCTCTCTAATTGAGGTGCATGAGCTCAGTAGCTGTGGCATGCAGGCTTAGTTGCCCCGCGGCATGTAGGATCTTAGTTCCTGACCAGGGATCGAACCCATGTTCCCTGTATTGGAAGGTGGATTCTTTACCACTGGACCACCAGGGAATTCCCAGTGCAGTCTTAAAATCAGAATGATGTATGTGTTTGAGAGATTTTTCTTTATGAATACCTACTTCAAATCCAGTTTCTTTTGTCAAATTGTTGTAGAATATAGAGTATGCACATCTTAGTACTAAGCATGAAGCAATTGGATTGGTTTTTGCTTCTTAACTCTCACTTTGTCATCCTGATAGACTTTTAGTGAAGAGGCACATAAAATAATCTTCAAAAATCTGGATCAGAAAAAGAAAAAAACGTGATCTTTACTGACGTCTAGAAAGGCAACTGACATTTATAAAGAAAATACAGAGATGGGAGGAGGGTTCTTTTATAGCAGTATAGGGACCACAGATGTAACAAAATGATGAAAGTTGAATTTTGAGGCGTCCTGGTCTAGTGCTAGGACAGTAGCAGCTTGACTATACTGAATGGCTGCCTAATCCCGGTTTTATTTTTCTCAGTTATAACCACTTCTGCTATGCAATCTGGAAGCCAATATCCTGCTTTTTCCCCAGTATGTATTATCCTGGAATCCGTACTCCTTCTCTCACCTCCAAAGGGCACATTTTTAATTGACATATTCCTGGAAATATATTAGGTCAATTTAGCTGAGAATGTGCCAGATGTATGCGAAATTCTAGTTCTTTCATAAAATAATTTCCTAAAATGATTGTGTGTTTGAATTTTTGTCATCGCTTATATTTAAATCACATGTTACCTGAACAAAAAAATGTGCCTGTTATTTAGTAGTTTAGCTTAACAAATTCCTATCGTGTCTTACTCCCATTAACAACTAAACAGGACCATCGTACATAATTAGGCATCTTTAATGTGTCTGCATTTTGGAGCAGGGTCATCATTTCACTAAAAATAACACATGTTCTTTTTAGTGAAGCAGTGCTGATGGAAGATCAGGTGAGTGAATTTCCCTGAGATCCACACATCAGGCTCACCTTATGATAAAAACAATTGTATTGGGGTGCTAGGGTGCCATCAAATGCCCTGGTTAGAATGACAAGGCAGATAATACCTGGGTGCCTTTAAGGGCAATTGACACTCCGTGTCTCACATAGCTGACTGATGATAGTCAAAACTATTCCAAAATACTATTTCCACTGAGTTGAAAAAATCACCAGGATCATACATCAAGAAAGTAAAAACCTGAAAGATATATATTTGTGGAAGAAAGCATGAATGCTTGGAAAGTAAAGAATAAGATGAAAACTTTGAGGTGGGAATCTTCTTTGCTAACATATGTCTCCCTGTTTGTTCAGCTATTGATATCCATAATAATTTTACTGACATTTATTGAGTAGTTACTGTGTGTGTGTGTGTCTGTGTGTGTGTAAGTTCAACTCATCCAATCTGCATAATGATCCTATAGAGTAAGAATTATTATGACCCCCTTTTTACAGATATGGTAGTCCAAGCATAGAGAGGTTAAGTAAGTTGCTCAACATGACACAGCTAGTAAGTGGTAAAACCAACATTTGACTTCAGACAATCTGAACCCAGCACCTACTGGCTTGAACAGGAGTCAGTGCTACATCCTCAATATATTGGAAAGAGCAAAGATGCACCATGCTTTTACTCTCAGGAACTGAGAGACATCAGTAAGACTAACTAGAGGTGAAACCTGGATCATAAGTTTTATGTATATGCTTTTTCAAAGAAACAAAACTGATTAATTTTTAGATAGAGAAGATGAATTTTTTTGAGGATGGAATGAATGAACAGATAACATGGGCTTGGAATGAGTAAGACAAATTCTTTCTCCTAAATTTACTAGTCAAATGACCTTGGAGAAGGTACTTTGCCTCTCTAAACCCAGTTTCTTCATCTGTAAAATAATGAAATGCTCCCTTGTCAGAGTTGCCATGACATGGTGCTTGGCTCCAAGCCAGTTCTCAATTTCTATTGGTGGTTGTTTTGTCATCAATGCTATTGAATTCCATGGCATCTATGAACTCAGGACAATTTGCTCAGCTTTATTCAGATCTTATATTAATCTACATGTCTTTGTTTTGTGAACTCAAAAAATATTTAAAATTATTGATGTTCATAATTGTCATAATGCCTTTAAAAACCATTTTGGGGCTTCCCTGGTGGCGCAGTGGTTGAGAGTCTGCCTACCAATGCAGGGGACACGGGTTCGTGCCCTCGTCCGGGAAAATCCCACATTCCGCCGAGCGGCTGGGCCCGTGAGCCATGGCCACTGAGCCTGCACGTCAGGAGCCTGTGCTCCGCAAGGGGAAAGGCCACAGCGGTGAGAGGCCCGCGTACCACAAAAAAGAAGAAAAAACAAAAAGCGTTTTGAATTTTTCCCCAGATTGTCTTAATATCTGAGACAATTATTAAGGAGCAACAGGTCTTGAGGATTAATGATAATGCATTTGAGACATTGCTTTACTATTTAGAAATTTTACTAGAGTTTTTACTGGAGGTTTTTTGTTTTTTGTTTTTGTTTTTGTTTCTAACCTATCTTGAAGCTTCCACAAACCGTGTTAAGTCTGGGAGACAGAAAAATGAAAGCAAAGAGATAAAGCCACAATCGCAAATTTACTCAGCAGTTTACAGCAGAAGATTAAAATTCAGATATGTTTTATATATTTTGTCTATCACTCTCCAGTTGGAAACTGGAGAAAGTGGTTATTAAAATATACCGGGCTTCCCTGGTGGCACAGTGGTTGAGAGTCCGCCAGCCGATGCAGGGGACACGGCTTCGTGCCCCCGTCCGGGAAGATCCCACATGCCGCGGAGCGGCTGGGCCCATGAGCCATGGTCGCTGAGCCTTCGCGTCCGGAGCCTGTGCTCTGCAACGGGAGAGGCCAAAACAGTGAGAGGCCCGCGTACCGCAAAAAAAAAAAAATAATAAAATATACCAACCCACATCAAATCACATCTTTATATACCTTTGAAAATTTAATGGTGATAAATCTTGTGTTTATTTAAAACACACTTTTTCCACCATGCTCTTAACTGGTGCAAAAACTGTAGCTCTTAACTCAGTTTCCTCAGGAGTTGTATTAAAATGACTATCGACACATTATTCCTTGTAAGGGCCCAACACAAGACCTACTGCTGCTGTCATGGCCGTCTAAAATTTTCCTCATGTAAAACTTTAATTGATAGGTCAACAAAGAGTGAAAAAGTTTAGTCTGAAGTGAGGTCCCCCAGGCTGAACTTATTTTTAAGATGATGGGGGTGGGCACTGAAAGTGTCGCCCTACATGTGCTCATCCTGGGCCTGACAAGTCTGGTCCAAACTGCTTCCTCTTCTTGGCAGGTAATTTCCAGTATCATTGTCTCCTGGAAATACATGGAAGATGATGAAATACACTGGAGAAAGAAAGTTGGCAAGGTGTCAAATAGATAGAAATGGGAAAGGAGCAAGGTCACACCACTTGTTTGCTTATGAAACAGAGTGAAAAAAACATCTTTGGTTTTCTTCTATTATTGTTAAAAATGATTGTGCTGTTCTTCCTTTAGTTCAAACTAATAGATAAATTATAACCCAAGATTGATGAACACACACAGAATTAGCATTTTGTCCATTTACCTTGATGACCTAGTTACATACATACTTAGGATTATAAAACGCTGAAAACTTAATGTGACTTTTTTTTAAGTTTTTATTTTATATTGTAGTATAATTGATTAACAATGTTGTGTTAGTTTCAGGTGTACAGCAGAGTGATTCAGTTATACTATACATGTATCTATTCTTTTTCAATACTTCTTTTAAACATCTTTATTGGAGTATAATTGCTTTACAATGGTGTGTTAGTTTCTGCTTTACAACAAAGTGAATCAGCCATACATATACATATATCCCCATATCCCCTCCCTCTTGCATCTCCCTCCCACCCTCCCTATCCCACCCCTCTAGGTGGTCAAAAAACACTGAGCTGATCTCCCTGTGCTATGCGGCTGCTTCCCACTGACTTTCTATTTTACATTTGGTAGTGTATATATGTCCATGCCCCTCTCTCACTTCATCCCAGCTTACACTTCCCCCTCCTTGTATCCTCAAGTCCATTCTCTACATCTGCATCTTTATTCCTGTCCTGCCCCTAGGTTCTTCATGATCTTTTTTTTTTTTTAGATTCCATATATATGTGTTAGCATATGGTATTTGTTTTTCTCTTTCTGACTTACTTCACTCTATGACAGACTCTAGGTCCATCCACCTCACTACAAATAACTCAATTTCGTTTCTTTTTAGGGCTGAGTAATATTCCATTGTATATATGTGCCACATCTTCTTTATCTATTCATCTGTTGATGGACACTTAGGTTGCTTCCATGTCCTGGCTACTGTAAATAGTGCTGCAGTGAACATTGTGGTACATGACTCTTTTTGAATTATGGTTTTCTCAGGCTACATGCCCAGTAGTGGGATTGCTGGGTCGTATGGTAGTTCTATTAAAAAAAAAAAAAAGAGTGACTTCTTCCAATTAGTAGTATTAATTCCAAATTGATCGTTGAATTTCAGTTCCCAAATGAGATCTTTCCAATTGAGTCTAGATTATCTAATTCTTTCCAAGATATGTTAGGATATATTTTACCATGGTTTAACGGGTTGTTCTTTGACTATACTTTAGGGCAGAGATGCTGTACTCTTTAAAGAATAAAATTATTATGGATGCTCACTAAACTTATTGTGGTAATTATTTCCTGATGTATGCAAGTCAAATCATGATGCTGTACTCCTAAAACTTACACAGTGCTGTATGTCAATTTTATCTCAACAAACTGGAAGAAAAAGAATTTAAAAATAAGATCTAATTTGCATTGATATAATAAAATAACAAATGTAATGAATATTTGTTTAAAAATGATGTTGTGAGTTTTATAAGCTCTCTGGCCCTAAAAAACAACCACGTTCTGAGCAATGATACGCTTGTAGGGGAAGCTGAGTGACAAGAGCGGTAAAAGAATATGATTTGATTTAGACAGATCTGGTTTCAAATTCTAATGCCAGGTGCTCTACAGCAAATAAATGAATATCCCTGAATCTCCAGTTATGTTTTATGGTGAATGTTACTGCTTGCTTGAGGTTTCCTGTTGGGATTAAGGGAGATAATTTACATAGCGTTTCTGGTCCACATTTCAGACTTCAATAGCTGGTTAAAATATCCTGGCATATTTTCTGAAGGCAATAAGTGAGCAAGCTACAGGCAGGCTCCTAAGGAACCCTCCCTGCACTGTGCATCTTCCCACAGTTTGGCATCAGTTGGGACCATCAAGATCTCTTCACATTGGGTGTCTCATTGCCAGAATTGCATGCTTAGATGTGGGTCAGCATCAAGGTGCTTTGGCATTTAGGAGTATGTGGGGAGCTGGCTCAGCATCTGCCCAGACGTTACCAGAGTCCTGTTGTACTGTCACTAATATGAGCATTTGACATCACAAATCTCTCCTTTTTCTCTGTTCACTGACCCCACTTCCTCTCTACCCTATAAAAACAAGCAAAACAATAATAAACTAAAAATCAAAGTGCATGCGTGTGCACATGTGCACACACAGACACACGCATTGATAAGGTTCCTCCCATGGAATATTGCCATAGTTGAGGCATCTAATATAACAGACCAAGCTGTCGATTGACTATTACCCACTGTGTAGCTCTACCCACACATGCTTGTGCACACTCACCACCCTGAATCTAGCATATAATCATTTATTTCATTGTTCTATAAAGTGCTCAGAGATGCAGAGTACGGAAAGCACGATGGCACTCTGGTGCAATTCAATTTAGTCAAATATCAGACATCCACATAGTGTAAATGGAACATGAGTTAAGAATCTGATCCAACTGCCTACTGGTGTAATTGACTCGACAGAGCCAGCCTGTGTCATTAGTCCTATAAACAGTTGCATTTACAACAATAAAACTGAAAAGCATGGAAATTAAAAGCTGTTAGGATTTTCTCTGGTGTGCATTTATCTTTGAAGAAGTGTGTACACTCTAAACAAATTTTCTGATCTCTTTGATAAACTGGCATCATAGCAACCTGTGTCAGCAATGCCTTATATATCAAATGGTGATCAAATTTGAAATAAGTGAAATGAGAGAAGGATGCAGTGGGTTGATGTACTAACTTAATTGTCCAGTGCATGAATTTTCAGTGTTAATTTAATGGCACGGCATCCAGTTCTCTAACAGTAATCTAGTGTTATACCTGGCAGCTGGAAGTTATTCTGGGGTTTACTGTAAATAATATATTCATTGTAATAGAGAATTAAGCAACTTAAATAACTGTTAACCTGAAAGTTCAATCTGTGGTTTCTTGATAGTATTTCTCCTTAGTGACCATATTATTTGATAGACAAGTGCCCCCCCATAATGTTCAGTTGATTAGTAGGACCCTGTCAAACAAGGAGAAAGCATTCCGTAGAAGTGACCTTTTTACTCACCACTCCCAACTCTATCCCCATTAAAATGAGGCTTTGAGCATGTCTTCTGTGCATTCTGTGTTCTGTCAACAATAAAGAACTAGAGTGTTTTTCTATCTCTGGTGATATGCTACCGGACCGCTTAACCAAAAATTGAGAGAGTACATTACAAGGTTAAAGAGCAGAGTTCAGAGGTCATTATAATTCTCATTAAGGAATGTTTCTGTGTACTGACTATAGGTGAGTTAATCGATATTTCTGTCTGAAAATGAGCAGGCTTAGTAAAGATGGCTTTAATTGGAGAGATGCTATTCATAGAGAAGGAGCATTTATGGGCTTTCATGGCAGCAGTCCTCATAGGTTACATGGTCTGTAGAAAGATGTGCTACGACAGTTGAGATGACATACATTTTGACATTTCAGGTCTCCCTAGAGCAAGCAGCTTGGAAAATCTTTAGGGTTGGTTCTCAGCTCCTCAAATCCCAAACTGGGACTTGTGGTTTGATATACACATAGATAGAGAGAAGGAAGGATGGCTCATGCAAGGTTTGTGTTTTTGCTCAACATTAATCTCCTCAGTCTTGAAGGAGAGGGAACACTAAACTCATTGGTTTTTCGATATATCATAAAAACTTTCTGCCTCTAACATGGGCAACCATTTTCCCAGACACCTTCAAATACTAAACTGAAAAACAGAAAGAAAAAGAAAAAAAGTAAATAATAACAAACTTCACCATTATCCAAAGAGGATCATGAAAGATTCTAACACACTTTGCTTTTCCTGGAATTTTCACTACCAAACATTATCTTAAATTAAATTCCTTTGAAAAGTGTGTCAATGTATTGAAGAAACATGCTATAATCTCTCACTTGTAATTGCATAAATCTATATTGACTAATACAAAATATAATTATTCTTTATAATTTCCTCATGCACTTTGTAATTTCTGGTTTACAACACTCTCCACTACATCCCTCATCCTATGGCTTTGTCTAGAAGTATTGTTGTTTTAGGTTTTACATTTAGGTATATTATCCATATTGTATTATTTATTGTTGCACATAGATATCCAGTTGCTCCAGAATCATTTGTTGAAAAACCTGTATTTTCTTCACTGAATTGTTTTTTTATCTTTGTAAAAACCAGCTGTCCCTATATATGTGTGGTATATTTCTGGATGATATTCTGATCCATTGGTGTATCTGTTTATCTTTATACCTATACTACACTGTCTTAATTACCACTGCATTATAATAAGTCTTAAACCAGGTAGTGTTCATCTTCCAACTTCTTTTTTTTCAAAGTTTTTCAGATGTTTTAGATCTTTTAAATTTCCCTATAAATTTGGAACCACTTTGCCAATTTCTACCAAAAAATAATCTGCTAGAATTTTGAATGAGATTGTGTTGAATTTAAGGATCAATTCGGGGAGAAGTAGCATCTTAATAATTTTGAGTCTTCAGACCCATGAACAATTTTATGTGTCCCCATCTATTTTTTCTTTTATTGTATATATTTAAGGTGTACAACTTGATTTTTCCATTTGTTCTTTAATTTCTCTTAACAGAGTTTTGTATTTTTTAGTATATAGATTTTGCACATCTTTGTCACATTTTATCCTTAAGGATTTTGCTTTGAGTTTTGCTATTGTAAATAGTGTTTTTTTTTAAATTTCAACTTTAAATAGAATAGCATATAGAAATAAAATTGATTTTTATATAACAATATTGTATCTTGCAACTTTGCTAAATACAATTATTAGTTTTAGTACTTTATTTTATAGGTTCCATTGAATTTTCTAGAGAGTCGTTCATCTAATTGCTTAGTAAAATGAATTTTATTTCTTCCTTTTCAATCTGGATGTTCATTATTTATTTATTTTTTTACATTACTACACTAGCAAGACCCTCTAGTCAAATGTTGAGTAGAAGTGGTAAGAATGAAAAACATTTTGTTCCTGGTCTTAGTGAGAAGCATTTAGTATTTGATCATTCATAATTAATCATTAAACACTACATTAGGGATTTAGTGATACAAATTTCCCCATAAGTACTGATTTAGCAACATCTTAAAAAATGTTGTGTTGTGTTGTTATTTTCATTTACTTAAAAATACATTCTCATTTCCCCTTTGATTTCTTTTTAACCATGAGTAACTTAGAAGTGTGTTATTTGGTTTCCAAATATTTGGTAGATTTTCCAAAGATATTTGTCTTATTTATTTCTGATTGAATCCAGTGATGGTCAAAGAGAATACTTTGTTAGCATTGAATTATTTTAAATTTATTTAGATCTTTAAGGCTTAAAATATAGCCTACCTTGACAAATGTTCCATGTGTTTGAAAATAATGTGTATTTTACTGTTAAAGTATCAATTAGGATACGTGGGTTGATAATTTGGCTCTATTTCTATCTTTACTGGTTTCTCTCTAGTTGTTCTTTTTTTTTGGGTGGGGGAGAGCTTCACTGGGAGGTTTTTTTTTTTTAATATCTTTATTGGAGTATAATTGCTTTACAATGGTGTGTTAGTTTTTGCTTTATAACAAAGTGAATCAGCTATACATATACAATAGCCATATCCCCTCTCTCTTGCATTTCCCTCCCTCCCTCCCTATCCCACCCCTCTAGGTGGTCACAAAGCACCAAGCTGATCTCCCTGTGCTCTGCGGCTGCTTCCCACTAGCTATCTATTTTAGGCCACAGGGGTATAGCTCAGGGATAGAGCGTTTGACTGCAACTCTAGTTGTTCTATTAATAACTGAGAGAAAGCTATTGAGATCTCTAGCCATTATTTTGGATGTCTATTTCTCCTTGCAGTTTTATAAGTTTTTGCTTTGATTATTTAAAATGTCATTATTAGGTGCATAGATATTTATGATTGTAATGTTTTCATGACAAATTAAACTCTTTATCATTATGGAATGGCTTTCTTTTTCCCTGGTAATACTCTTTGCTCTGAAGTCTGCTTAATCTGATAGTAACATAATCACTGTGGATTTCTTTTACTTAGCATTACTTAGAATAGTATGTGTTTTTTATCCTTTAAACTTTTAACTATTTGTGTCTTTATGTTTAAAGTATGTTTCTTACAGTCAGCATATACTTGTCTTATTTTTTGATCCATTCACACATTGTTCCTTTTAGTGGGATGGGTAAACCACTTATACTTATCTAATTATTGACATGTTTAGATTAAGTCTATTATCTTACTATATTTATATTGGTCTTTTCTAATTCTTTTTTTTTTTCTTTCTTTCATTGCCTTCTTGTGTGTGAATTGTGTGTTTTTCAATTCAACTTTATTTTCTCTATTGGTTTATTGTGTGTAACTCTGAAAGGGCCTGAATTGGTCTTTTTACTTTGTTTTATCTTTCAGTACTTTGATTCTCCACTATCTACATGCTTGCATTTTGTCAGAGGAGAAATCTGGTGTAGTTCTTATCTATATGCTTATGAAGTTAAAGTGACTCTTTCTCTAAATACTTTAAGATTTTCTTTCTTTACTGATTTTCAGCAATTTGAATATGACATGATTTGGTGTCGTTTTCTTCATGTTTCCTGTGCTTGGTAATTTTTGAGCTTCTTGCATTTATGGGTTTATAACTTTTATCATATTTAGAAAAACTTCTGCCATTGTTTCTTTGGATATCTTTTTAGGCTCCCCTACTTCTCTTCTATAGAGGTTTCCAATTAGATGTGTGTTAGGCTGCTTGAAGTTGACCCACAGCTAGGGATGCTATTTTTAAAATTTTCATTGTATTTTTTCTCTGAATTTCCTTTTGGATTGTTTCTATTGTTCTGCCTTCAAGTTCACTATTCTTTTTTTCTGCAGTGTCTAATCAGTTGTTAACACTATACAGCATATTTTTAATCTCACTTCCAGTTTTCACCACTAGATGTTTGATTTGGGTCTTTTATTTATATTTTAATGTTTCTACTTAACCTTCTGAGCATATGGAATACAGCTAAAATAGCTGTTTTATGTTCTTGTACACCAATTCTAACATTTGCATCAGTTCTTGGTCAGTTTCAGTTGATTGGATTTTCTCTTCATTAGGCCATATTTTCCTATTTCTTTGTATGACTGGTAAACTTTGTTTGGATGCCAAGCATTATAAACTTTACCTTTATTGGTATTTTATATATTTTTTTTCTTTTTATAAACTTCTTGAGCTTTACCATGGGATGTAGTTAAGTTATTTGGAAATCATTTGATCCTTTTGGTCTTTTGTTAGGTGGGATCAGAGTTTTATCAGTCTGTGCTTAATTATTTCCCATTACTGAGTAAAGACCCTTCTGAATACTCTACCCAATGCCTTGTGTAGCTGATGGAAATAGGAAATACTCCCAGCCCTGTTTAGGCACCATGATCTATTTCTTATAATCCCTTTGGAGAGATCTTCTCCTGGTTTTATGGGCAGATCAGCCCTTTGCTGAATATTCAAGGATACTCCTTTAAGTACTTGATTCTCAAAATTCTAACTATACTGGTTTCCCTGAATTCTAAGGTCCTTCTCCTTAACTTAGGGAATCTACCACCCTTTGCCACAGCCTGAACTCTCTCAAGTCAGTGATCTTGAGCAATCATAGGGCTCACCTCCTTTGCTTACCATTTCTCAGGGGTAAATGTCCTTTGTTGCCTGATGTCCAATGTCTTGAAAACCGTTGCTAAAAATAGTTTGCATTTATTTATTTATTTATTTATTTATTCAATTATTATTTTTGGTTTATGGGGAGAGAGGATCAGTCTGATCTGAGTTCCTCCCTCTTGACTGCAAACACAAGTCTCCAAATCATTTTATCAAGTAAATAATTACTAAGGAAGAAAACATTCATAGAAAAGGGTTTTGTAGTTGAGGAGAAATAAACAATAGCAATGATGATGGTAATGATGATGATTGTATTTGTGTATCTCTTCACATTTTGCTTTGATCCATTTTTCATTTTTACAAAGTAGCCCCACTTCTAAGTTAAAATTCCAAGGACTTGGATTTGGATACTAGATTCTATAGAAAGAATGTAGAATGATTAGAACATACACCTTAATACTGGAGCCTCAATATGCATTAAGAATATTACTTTCAATACATACCTACTAGTAAATGAAGACCTTAAAGAGATACCATCCCACCTCCACTGCTGTAGACTCTTAGCTAAGTCTCACTTACATTCAGTCACTGAATAACTTGGCACGTAAACCATATTTCTTTTTTATTTTATTTTATTATTTATTTACTTATTTTTATCGGCATATAGTTGTTTTACAATGTTGTACTAGTTTATACTGTACAGCAAAGTGAACCAGCTATATATATACATATATCCCCCGCTTTTTGTATTTCCTTCTCAGTCAGGTCACCACAGAGCATTGAGTAGAGTTCCCTGTGCTATACAGTAGGCTCTCATCAGTTAAACCATTTTTTTGTTTGTTTGTTTGTTTTGTGCGGTACGCGGGCCTGTCACTGTTGTGGCCTCTCCCGTTGCGGAGCGCAGCCTCTGGACGCGCAGACTCAGCGGCCATGGCTCACAGGCCCAGCTGCTCCGCGGCATGTGGGATCCTCCAGGACCAGGGCACGATCCCGTGTCCCCTGCATCAGCAGGCAGACTCTCAACCACTGCGCCACCAGGGAAGCCCCCACATATTTCTTTTTAATGCTTATTTTTTGTTAAGAAAAGAGGACTACCAAAAACTTTTTGTTTTTCATAAGGTATGAATGTAGTCACAATGTAAAGACAAAAGGCAAACTGCAAAATATAAGAATGTTCTTTAGTAATTCTTTGTTTGCTTCTGAATTCAGAGTATTGCCTGCACCACAGTAATCTCTTAATAATCCTGTCTCTTCATTGGTTCCTTCCTTTGTCTTATCTAGGTAAGTATGTCTCCATGTGGTCTGCCCACTATTTTACTTCCACTGATAACAGCACAGGTATTCACATATAAAGCAAATCCCAGGGATTTCTCCTCTCCCCAAGTGTCATGCTTTGAGGAAAGAACTTTGCTCAGAGTGTGTGTATCATGATGAACAGGTTTAATACTTCCATTCTCAATATATTTATTACCATAAAGAAAGAAATAATATGTATCAAAAAAAAAAAAAAAGATTCCGGAGTATAGAGAAACACAAACATCTAACATTATTAGGAAATAGCCAAGAATCAGATGAAAAAATCAGTGTGGGTACTAATCTGTACATGCATACAAAATGGATTTTTAAAGCTGTTTTCATGCCTTCCACAAAGAGGAGCAAGAACATTTCTCCAATACAACTACCTTCCTTTCTCACTGCTCTATGGAGTCACAGTCCTAATGTAAAATTGTCAGTGTTTTAAAAAAACTTTCTTTCCAGTCACATCCCAACTATAAGGAGGCTTTAGCCCTAACTCTTAGAGAAAATAAAAGGTACAATTTTGTTATGGAAATAAAAGCGAGAGAGAAACCCTCAGTATAAAGTATAAACTATATGGGAAATAAAATGGTGTGCTTTAACCACCAAGTAATGACTTGCTTTGACTACATAAACAGAATGAATCCAAGACAGGTTTTCTGCTTTACCAGCCCCGGTTAACATGAAGACATGTTTTTAACACCTCCATAAAATGACTGGGTTAGAAATAAGTACAGTGAAGATGCAACCTGGGGTGATCTTATGTGCAGTCAAACCTCCAGAAAAAGCATTTGGAGCTGACCTCCCACTCCAACAGCCTGAGCCCTGATCACTCCCACACGTCCTGTTGAAATACTGAGACACCAACAGATGCTAGACTTAATTCTTAGGAGAAATCCTATTTAGAAAAGAAAATGAATAAATACACATACACATACATACATAAATGAAAGAAGACAGGAAATCCAAACACAGGCCTGAGCTGCCTCTATCATGCACATTTACATGTCGGGGCCATATTCACATTAGGCCCAAGCTTACTTCTCTTCAGAATCTGGAGATAGTTAATACAGGAGAATAGAGGATCATTCCATACACTTTGTGTTGCCAGCTGCAAAGTGTTTCTCAAACAGCAATTAAGCACATACTGTGGGAGCATCACAGGGGCCAGAACCAGGGAACTGGTGCCACTGACATGGAGATTCTCAGTCTCAGGGTTCTTGGGTTGCAACTTATCAGGGTGAGGGGTGTTATAGGGCTGAAACCCATTCCCAGGCACTGACCTCCCTTCTGTTGAAGTGGATTTGTTCTGTCACTTGCAGTGAGGACCTCTTCATGTGCCAGGAGCACCCCATAACCTTTGTGCTAATTCCCATGACATCCTCTGTGTCTCACTGTAGGATTCTGTGAACAGGTCTTTGGAGAAGCCGGGAGAACAAAAGATTCTTCGGCACATCTGAAGAGAGCTGCTTGTGTGTGCCTGAATGTGGGGTCATGGTTTGAAAAAGGCAGAGAACCCCCTACCTTGCACTAAAAGGTTTTCAATACACTGAGACACATTTTTTTAAAAGCACTCTTATAGGCCATGTTAGGCCCAGTTCATTTGTGTATTCAGTTCAATTGCATCTGAATCAACTGGTTCCCAACTGAGTGAATGAAAAAAATTCTAAGATGTCATTTTCACTCTCTTGTTTTCTTCTCTTTTAAAAGCTATAAATTAGCCACCATGGATCAAAACATTTTATTGATCGGAGATTTCAGATGAGAAAAGAGTGCTATAATAAGTAAATTACAACCCTGGTATAATTCACATGTAAAACCTCCTGGGTGTTAAAAATAATTTCTTTAGCTATTTCTCAGGAACAAAAAATGCAGTAATACAGGAGTCATGTGAACGTTGGTTGGAAGAGTAAGTATTCTCTTCAGCTCACTTCATGTATATTTTAAATCACTGTAAGAGCTGTTTAATTGGTATGTCAGTGAGGACGCCAAACAGAGGAAATGAAGTTTTGTGTGTGTGTGTGTGTGTGTGTGTATGTGTGTGAGAGAGAGAGAGAGTATTGTGCCAATATTGCATTGTAGAGATTAAGGCTTATTTGAATTAATGATTGCCTGACAAGTTGAAGTTGTATAACATATAACTCTATCTAAATATAAAAAAAAACATAAAGGATCCAAGGAAAATCTATGACTTCAATAGTAATATTTGAAAACAAACTCACCTCCCTTTTTCATCTCCAGTAGTAAATACCTGATGTGACATATTTGCCCATTTTCATTGATGGGGCTGAAAAATAGAACCCTATTAAAATGACAATCTCAAAAACGTTATTAGATAATTATTGCAATAATTTTGTTATGCAATTTTAAATACTTAAAACAGTCTAAATGACTTTAATTTACACAGTATAATTACTACTATTTTGTTGATAATCTCTATTATATCTATATGTAATTGAGTACTGATAATTTAAATAATTTATCAAATTTAACCACTTTAAAATGAGTGTACTCATTCTTAACGCCTAGGAAGTTAACTCATCTAATGACATGAGCAGCCATTGACTGAGCAATCTCTCATGTGCCCTGGCACCCTGGTAGGCACAGCTCAGATATCATTGCTAAACCTTGAAAAACTGTGTTCTACATGGATTATTAACCTTATTTGGTAGCAAATTAACCGAAACTCATAAGAGTTAAGTAACTTTCACAAGGATACACAACTCAATATCAGAAGATTCAGGTCTTGAATTTTTTTCTGATATGAAAAACTTATCTGATTTTATGTACTTCATAATGACAATTAAAAGTTATAGGTCAGTGTTTAAATAATACTTAATCTGATACAACATTAAATATAGTACTCCAAATAGAAGCACTTGTGTTCATCTTTCTGCTTGGTTACCCCATCAGGGAGTAGCCACTGCAGTTGTACACTGCTTCTGGCTCTTCTAACACTCTCAGTGTGAAGGCGAGGTCTTCTGATGAGAACCTGAAAGTCATTGCAACTGTTAGCTGTCTCTGCCCATTGCAGATTACAATGATTATTGTGGCTCTACAGTCCTACTGGTGGTTCTTATTAGTGACAAGGAGATGTATCTATATAATGTCAGCAGTTGATTCTGATAAATATCATGCCGATTAGAAATATATGTTGAACGGAATTTGCCTACCATTAATGTGGTAGTGTGTTTCATAATCAAAATTGGCTTTTCCATTGTTGTCTAGTAATTAGTGTTGTTGAAAATATATCAAACTACTTTGCAAATGTTTTGTGTTTGGCAAAACCAGTCTTGGGTTTTGCTAGACACTAGCACTCTTGAGCCCGTGTGAGCTTTGAGGAATATTCAATCCATACGTTTCTGATGTGTTTGCATTTAACTCACCAGTTGCCTTAAAGAAATTATATTGATGTCCAAAGGCCTTTAAATATATTTTACAAGTGTTTTGCCTTTTAAGATGCTAGCTTCCAAGAAAAGTTAATAATCAGAAGAAAACACTATTATGTTGTAAGTGTATTTTGCACTATCAAAATTTTGTAATGTACCTCAGACTTGGCCAGGATCTCCCCCACTATCATACAGTGTTCTTACTATTGAAATTGGAATTGCTCTCATATATTGAAAATAAGGGAATGCCATTTAAAGCATACTAAGAACTCTGGTGTTTCACTGCTTAAATATAAAAGTGTTAGTAGAACAGAAAACACATTGTACCTTTATAGAATCAACAAAATGACAGTGCTTCAAATCAACTCATTCTCAGCAAAACTAGATTCATCAGAAAAAAAAAAAAAAAAAAGGAAAAGGAAAAGGTAGCCATATCCAATCCAGGACCTTTGTCTACTCAAATGCCACTTCCAGACCTGTGCTGACTCCTATCTGCACCAAAGTGATGCTTATTCATACACAGCGCATAGTTTTAACTATTCAGTTTTCAGAAAATGCCTTTAATCTGGTGCAAATTTGTAAAAAAACAACATGTTAAAATAACTAAAGCACTTTTCAAACCACAAAAAAACAATTAATCCCTGGCTTCATCAGTTCCAGGACAGCATTATGTCGTCCTTAGGATGGGAGAGAATTTTAGAAAATATATGATATATTAGAGAGTGAATGATTATTCACAGCCATGAGGCCAACCCATGTTTCAATAAGACAAATTGCCCTGAAGTGTTCCGGTGGCAACCAGTGATAACTCATGATCCTGAGACAGAGTGGGTGAAAATTACAGAGAATTGATGAAAATCAGGAGCAAGAGGACAAATGGCTTTAAAGAGAAGAATCTATGATTATTATTTTCTCAGCCTTCAGTCTGATAGAGCTTGAATATATTTCCTTTGAAAAATCTATAGAGCTGTAGACACTACGTGTCAGTGTGAAAATGGCTGCGTTTGTTTCTTGCCAATGGCAAATGATTAACTCCTAAGTATTTTACAGTCTTCCCCTTAGTCAAGTGCACATTCAGATCTGTAGGGGCTGTATTCACTTCAGTCCCTCCTACACTGTTGTTGAAATAGCAGTTGAGTTCCACATATTTTAAAGAAACACACACATTTGTTTCATAGCTAGGGATGATTTACTAAATAATAGAACACTAATTAATATTTTATATGTATTTTATATTAGTTATTTTAATGAATTTATTTGGAAATCAGAAAGGCCACTGAAACCCAGGCAGGATTCACAGTATACTGGTGAATACATTGTATATATGAGTGAGTCTTCAAAATTGATTGCAAATAGTACTGAAGGCTTGGGAATCATAGACAGTGTAAGTTATTCCCTTGTGTAATATGGGTATGTTTTCTTGAATTGCCTAAAAACAATATTACACAGCAGGGTGTTTCCTGGGATATGTTATTAGGTCACTTCATTAATTTTGTCACCTCAAAATTAATCCTCAGTGTCACTGTCACATTATGTATTTTTCTATGCCTCCATTATTCTTCCTGAAAGAGTAGGAATGCCAAAAACCATTGCCTCCTTAACTCTAGAAAAATTAAAGGAAGTACTTAATCGAGCTCTAATTCACATTTGGATATTTACATATCATTAGACTCTGAATAACCCATGTTTCACCTGATGGTATATGGCAGTCACATGTTTTCATTCTGAAATTTATTGTATATATTGTACTTTAAATCACATGGTAAAAAAAAATGTTTTTTCCCTAAATGAACTTAACAGTTTAAAACCACATTCTTCATGATGTGTATTCCTAATTTAGTCCTTCATCCAGGTGAATGTAAAGTGACCTTACATAATTTATCATGGAGTTTCTCTTTAATTTAAGAATTTGAGTGCTCTGTTTGAAAATGTTAGCACTCCTTCAATGTCATTTGCTTAAACTTTTCAAAAAGTAATTAGTAAGCCATCCTGGAAAGGTTTGAGGAAATGGTGAAAATTTTGGGGAAATCAGAAACAATCATAATGCTGAAGCAATGTCCACTGCTCTTCTCTCCATATGATGGGGAAGACTAGTTCCTAGTCCTGCTGAGAGGCAGCAGGACACCCTTGCAGTTCTGGTCAAGCCCCATCAATGGAATCATCACCTAGAATATGCCTTGGAGTGGTTAGCTGGTCCTTTCCAGAAACCCCAAATAATCCAGTGAGCAAATCTAATTTCAGGACAGATATATGCATGCCTGCAGAAGCGAGACTGCCATATAGTCATATACCAGTCCTCCAGAGAATCCTGATTCAGGGAGAAGAGAGGATTCCAAGAATGATTTGTTGCCCTTCAATTCCTCTGCATCACCAGAGAATAAGAGTCTAAACTCTTTAACACCTTGTCTGAACTCCACTCATCTCTAACCAGACCTGAAATCTTATAACTGCAGTAACTTTCTCTTTTGTGCCAACACTGTGCAATGAACACACTTCTGTTTCTGCATTTATCACTTTATTATAGTTATTCTGTTGGAAGTCTATATTTCTATATTGTGAGCAATTTAAATTCTGATCTGTATTTTCTTTTATCTTCAAAATATAAAAACTTTAAATACAGAAAAGTTAAAATAATTTAACAGTGAATACCTATATACCTTAATGTGATTCTACATTTAACACTTACGGTACTTGTTTTGCTACATATCTATACATCTATTCATTCCTCCTTCCATTCATTAACCCATCTGTCATTTTCATGCATTTTAAAGTAAGTTTTTGATCAATAAACTTCATCCTATACAATTCATCATGTGATAACTACAGTTCAATATTTCTTTAAGGTTCTTTGAGGTAAAAATTATATATATTAAAACCCACAGGGCTTCCCTGGTGGCGCAGTGATTGAGAGTCCGCCTGCCGATGCAGGGGATACGGGTTCGTGCCCGGAGCGGCTGGGCCAGTGAGCCATGGCCGCTGAGCCTGCGGGTCCGGAGCCTGCGCGTCCAGAGCCTGCGCTCCGCAACGGGAGATGCCACAACAGTGAGAGGCCGCGTACCGCAAAAAAAAAAAAAAAAAAAAAACCCACGAATCTTAAGCATACCATTTGATGAGTTCTGACTAGTACATTCACCTATGCAAACAAGACATCTATGATACAGGATATTATCACCAGAGAAATTTCATACATACCACTTCTATCTCCTTTAGAGGGAACTACTATTCTGCTTTTTTTCTACTCTGACAATATTTCTTTTTTCAGTTCCAGGGTCTTTACCCAGTAGGAACTCTTCAGTGTCTCTCTGTTTTATTCTCTATTTTTGAGGTATATGCATGTCATTGCATGTTGCAACATTTTTTTTTCCTTTTTAGTTTATGCATTCCCCTTTTGATGGACATCTGAACTGGTTTTGTTATTGCCAATAAAGCTGATACGAACCTTCTTTTAAAAAGTTTTTTTTTTTTTCATAGTTATATACTTTTTCCTTGGATGAATAATTAGAAATGGGATTCCTGGGAATAGGATAGATGAATGTTTAGCTTTAAAAGAAACTGACAAATTTTTCCAACGTGGTTCTATTCTTTTACTCCTAACTGTCATGTTCAAGATATTTTCCATAATTTGGCATTGTCAGTGATTTTTACATTTTGGCAATATGCTGGTTGTGTACTGAAATCTTTTTTTTTTTTTTTTGTGGTATGCAGGCCTCTCATTGTTGTGGCTTCTCCCGTTGCGGAGCACAGGCTCCAGACGCGCAGGCTCAGCGGCCACGGCTCACGGGCCCAGCCACTCCGCGGCATGTGGGATCCTCCCGGACCGGGGCACGAACTGGCGTCCCCTGCACTGGCAGGCGGACCCTCAACCACTGCGCCACCAGGGAAGCCCTGTACTGAAATCTTTTATAGTTTTAATTTGAAATTCTCTGATGACTAATGATGTTGAACTCATTTTCATTTTCTTGCAATCTAATTCATATATCTTCCTTTGTGTGGTATCTGCTAACATATTTTACCTATTTTTATTTGGACGTTTGCTTTCTTATTAGTGACTTATAACAGTAACATATACACTCAAGACTTTTTCTGTCAGATATTTATTTTGCAAATATTTTCTTCAAATTTGTCTTTCTGCTTCATTCTCTTTATGGTGTCTTTTGATGACCAGAATTTTTTAACTATGGTAAAGTCTTAATTGTTATTTTGTCCTAAGAAAACTTTACCTTCCTCCAAGTCACAGAGATAGTCTACAGAAGGAGTCCCGAATTCCCGGGCCATGGACTGGTACTTGTCCGTGACCTGTTAGGAACTGGGCCACACAGCAAGAGGTGAGCTATGGGCAAGTGAGCAAAGCTTCATCTGTATTTACAGCCGCTCCCTATCACTTGTATTACCACCTGAGCTCCATCTCCTGTCAGCATTAATGGTGAGTTATATAATCATTTCATTATATATTACAATGTAATAATAATACAAATAAAGTGCACAACAAATGTAATGCGCTTGAATCATCCTGAAACCATCCCCACCGCCCCACCCCACCCCAGTGTGTGGAAAAATTGTCTTCCATGAAACTGGTCCCTGGTGCTAAAAAAGTTGGGGACAGCTGGTCTATAGTATCTATACTAATTGACAAAGTAGACTTTAAGATAAAAAATGTGAATAGAAAAAAAAAGGACATTTTATAATGATAAATGATCATTTCACTGGAAAGATATAACAATTATATGTATACGTAAATAAAAAGAAACCCAAACTACATAAAGCAAAACTGATAGAATTTAAGGGATATATAGGCAATTCAACAATAATAGTTGGAGACTAAAATACCCCACTTTTAATGATGGACAGAACAATTATGCAGCAGATGAAACAGAAAATAGAAGACTTGAAAAGTACTATAAATCAACCAGACCTAGCAGTCATCTATAGCACATTCCACACATCAAAAACAGACTCCTCTCAGGTAGACATGAAACATTATCCAGAATAAACCATATTTTAGGCCATAAAATATCTCAGTACATTTAAAAGACGAAATCATACAAAGTATTTTGTTCTCTGACTACAATGTAATAAAATTAGAAATCAATAACAAGGAAATTTGAAAATTTCTTAAATGTGTAGAAATTAAACAACACTCTCCCGAATAACAAATGGGTCAAAAAGAAATTAGAAGAGTAATTAGATAACATTTCTAGGTGAAAGCAAACAAAACAACATACCAAAACTTATAGGATTCAGCTAAAGCAGGGTTTAGAAGTGAATTTGCACCTGTAAACACCAAATATAAAAAGAAGAAAGTCCTCAAGCCATTAACTTAAACTTTTACCTTCTGAAATGAAAAAATAAAAGCAAACTAAATGCAAAGCAAGCAGAAGGAAGAGAATAATAAAGAGTAAAATGAAAATTAACAGACAAAATAGAAAACCAACAGAAAAATTCAATAAAATCAAGTTATTTTTTGAAAACATTTGCAGAATTGACAAAAGTTTAGCTAGATTTACTAAGAAAAAATAAAGTGATCTTAAATTACAAAATCAGGAATAAAAGTGGGAAATCACTATCAACCTTATAGAAATAATAATAATTATAAAGGAATATGGTGAACCATTGTTTATAATAAATTAGATAGCCAGAAAAAATGGACAATTTCCTAGAAAGACACAACTACTAAAATTGCCTGACGAAGAAATAGAAGAACATAGAATTTACCTCTAAAATTATTTCTAAATTAGTAATAAAAGAAAAAATCTTCCCATGGAGAAAAGCGCATGCACAAATGTCTTCACTGTTGAATTCTAACAAGTGTTTAAAGAATAGTTAATTCAAATCCTTCAGAATCTCTTCCAAAAATTAGAAGATGATGAAGCAATTTGAAACTCATTCTATGAGGCTACTCTTACCCCAGCTATGCTCTGTGTATAAACTGGCAAGTTGTTCCTAAAATTCATATGGAAATGAAAAGCACCAAGAATAGCCAAAATAATTTTTAAAAAATTCATGCTTCTTGTTTTCAAAACTTACCGCAAAAACTGTGGCAGTTGATGCAGTATGATACTGGAATAAGGACACACACAGAGATAAATGGCATGAAAATAAACTCTTACATTTATTTTTCCATGGGTGCCTAGACAATTGAAGGCAAAGTAATAAGTCTTTTCAACAAATGGTGCGAGGACAATTGGATATCGATGTGACAAAGTTTGAAAACAAACATCTACCTCACATTATATTTTAAAAAATCAACTCGAAATGGATCATAGACCTAAGTTTAAGGGCAAGATTTATGCAACTCATAGAAGAAAATAGAGCAGTAAGTCTTTGGGCCTTGGGGTAAACACTTGTTTCCTAGATCAGAAACATAAATGACAAAAGAAAAAACAGACAAATTGGACTTCAAAACTAAAAGCTTTTCTACTTTAAAGGACATGATAAGAAAGTGAAAAGACAATGCATAGAATGGGAGAAAATATTTGGAGATCATATATCTCATAAAGGACTTGCATCCAGACTACTGGAAGTCTTACAACTCAAAAATAACCAGACAACCTAACTTAAAAATGGGCTAAATATTTAAACAGACATTTCTTTGGAGAAGATAAATAAATGACTAATAATTCATGAAAATATGTGTAGCATCATTAGTCATTAGGGAAGTGCAGATCAAGACCACAGTGAGACACCACTTCACACATGCCCAATAGGATGGCTGTAATTAAAAAGACAAACAATAACAAGTATTGGTAACGATGTAGAGTAATTAAAACCCTCATGTATTGCTGGTGAAAATGTAGATGATGTAATTGCTTTAGAATACATTTTGGCAATTCCTCAAAATATTAAACATAAGACCAAGGAATTAACATATAAAGAGAATAAAAAATGTATGTCCACACAAAAATCATGACTATTCAGAAGATCATTATTCTTAATAACCAAAAGATAGAAGCAATTCAAATATTTATCAACTGATGAATGGATAAATAAATTGTAGTATATCCATTCAATGGATTGTTAAGTCCTAAAAAAGGAATAAAATACTGATATGTGTTACTACAGGGATAAACCCTGAAAAAACGGTGCTAAATGAAAAAAGCCACACACAAAAGACTACACATTCCATGATTCCATTTATATGAAATGCTTAGATTTGACAAATCTATAGAGTCAAAATATAAATTTGTGGATTCCAGGGACTGAAGGAAAACCAGAATCAAGAAAGATACTAATTAGTTATGAAGATTTGTTATGGGCTGAATTGTGTACCTCTCAAAATTCATAATGTTGATATCCTAACCCCCAGGACCTCAGAATGTGACCATATTTGGAAATATAGTCTTTAAAAGGTGACTAAGTTAAAATGAGGCTGTTAGGGTGGCCCTAATTCTGACTGGTGTCCTTATAAGAGGAGGAAATTTGTACCTACTGAGAGACATTAGGGATGCTTGCACACAGAGGAAAAGACCATGTGAAGACACAGTGAGAAAGTAACACCTGCAAGCCAAGGAGAGACACATCAGAGGACACCAAACCTGCTGACACCTTTATCTTGCATTTCTAGTTTCCAGACTATGAGAAAATAAATTTCTGTTGCTTAAGCCGCTCAATGTGGTATTTTGTTATGGAAAACTTAGTAAACTAACACAAAGTTTCTTTCTGAAATGATGAGAACGTTCTAAAATTAGGTAGAAGTGATGGTTGCACACTTCTGTGAATGTACAAAATCCTATGAATTATATAGTCTTTATATTGTAACACTGAATGTTACACCAGACTCACACAATTTGTATGATCATGATGCATTATCTTTATATACTCTTTTAAGAGTGAATTTTATGACATATAAATTATCTCAATAAACTTGTTATAAGAAAAGGATTAGGTAGAAATATAAGTGAATATTCTTGCCTTTTTCCAGAAGTTAGGGGGAAAGCATTTAATATTACACTATTATATATAATGTTACCTGTAGGGTATTTTGTTGGTTGAGTCCTTTGTAATGCCAAGAACATTTTTATTCCTAATTTGAAGAGAATTTTTATCTTGAATTGGCATTAAATTTTGTTAAGTGTATTCATCTAACTACTTAAAATTTTATTTTGTTAATGTTTATATGTTGTTATGTTGATTGATTGCTGAATGTTACACCTGGCTTGCACAACTTGTATATTCAGTGGTCATGATACATTATCTTTATATACTCCTTATTTGATTTGCTAATATTGTTAATTTTTAGACAATATAATATATGAGGTTTAATGAGTGTATTTTTTTGTAATATCTTTGTATAGTTTTGAGATTAGGGTTATATAGGCATCATAAAACAATAAATGAAATATTCTTTCCTCATCTACTTTCTGTAAGAGTTTGCATAAGATTGGTGTTTTTACTTCCTTAAATATATCATAGACTTCACTAATGAAACCACCTGGGCCTGAGTATTTCTTCATGTTGCAGTTATTGGAAAATATTTTGATAACAAACTAATTTTAAATAGATTTAGAAATATTCACTTTTTATATTTTATCATTTGTCACTATGATAATTTGCCCTGTTAATTTGTACATTTGTTGAATTTTATGGTATAAAGTTTTTAATATGTTTCCAATGTGTTCTATTGTTTGCATTGTTTATTTTCTATTCTGTAAAATCTATTTTCTCTCTCACTGATTTCTGTTCTATTCTTCATTATTTCCTTTTTTTACTTACTTGAGCTTTACTTTACTTTTTCTATTCTTTTAAGATGGAACATGAGATTATTGACTTTAAAACTGTGTCCTTTCCTAACATAACCATTTATATATAAATTTTTCTTGAGGTGCTGTTTTTGTTGCATCCCATAAATTTTGACTTGTGTATTTTTATAAATTTACTTCAAGATTTTTTATAACTTCTTTTGCAATTTTTTGTTAACTTATAGGTTTATTTTGATATTTTATTTTGGTTATTTACTTATTTTAGTTTTCAATACTAAACATTTTCCTAGATTGTGGTTGTAAAGCATATTTTGTATGATTTCAATTTGTTTAGAGCTATTTTGTGGCCCAGTATATAGAATGTAGTCTATCTTGGGAATAGTCCTTGTGAGTTTTAAATATGTATGTATGTTTATGTACATGTGTAGTAGTCTTGATATATAGTATTCTTAAATTTTAAATATGTTAAGGTAGTTGATATTATTATTCACATCTTTACTGTATTGTAGTCCATTTGTTCTACTGAAAGGAAATTGTTAAATATAACAAGTATGGAATTTTCTGTTTCTCCCATTAATTCTATTAATTTTTATTTCAGTAATTTGAAGTCTTGCTGCTATGTGCATATACATTTGTGAAAATTGACCCTTTTCTCAATATGAACTGTACCACTCTATCTCTGATGACCCACTTATGTCTTGAAATCTAGCTTATTTGATATTTTACATAGCCACTTCAACCTCCTAATGTTTATTTTTTAGATTGTGTATTTTCCCATCTGTTTACTTTCAATCTATCTCTGTGTTTATGTTTATAATACATTTGTTGTAAAAAACCTCTAGTTAGGGCTTCATTTTCTGTCCATTTTAATTAGATTGTTTAGTTTGTTATTTTTAATGAACAATTTAATTTTATTTTACCATTTGTTTTCATTGTTTCCTGTTTTTTAAAAAAGTTTTATTCTTTTTTTCCTCCTTTCCTGCTTTATTTTGGATTAATTGCATATTAAAAAAATTCCATTTTAATATCTGTATTGGATATATCCTTAGGTATACATCTTGGCACTAATTTTTAGTAAATTTTCTATGGATTACATGCTACATTTTTAAGATTTGATATTATGCCACATCATAGAAAATGTGGAATCCTTGCAATGACACAGCTTCATTTACCACCACTTTCTGTCCTTTATGCTATAGTTTTCATTTATATGCATTGTAAGTTCCAGAATACTGTATAAGAATATTTGTTTTAAACAGCCCTATGTATTTTAAAGAAATTCAGATGAGAGAAAGTTGTTTTTTTCTTTAATTTTTACCCAGTTTTTTACCTTTTCAAAAATTTCATCATTTTACAGAAGATCTGAGTTTTCATGTGGTCCTGTTTTCCTTCAACTTTAACAAACTTCCTCTGTCATTTTTAGTAGTGCAGGTTTCTTGGCAATAATTTCTCATAGTTTTTACTTTACTAAAAAAGTCAATTTTTTCTTTATTCTTGGCAGATATTTTTGCTGGATAAGGAATTCTGGATTGTTAGTTGTTGTTTTCAATGTTCTACTTTAACCCTCTATCCATTGTTTCTGATGAGAAGGCAGTGGTAAATAGAATCACTGTTCTACATGCATTGTGCTGTTTCTCTGGCTGCTTTTCAGATTTTTTTTAAAAAGACAGTTTGACTATATTGTGCTTAGTATGTTTTTCTTTGTATTTGACATGGTTGGGTTTCACTGAGTTTCTTGCATCTGTAATTTTGTCTAATCAAAATTTGGAAATTTTTGGTCAACAGTTCTTTGATTTGGGGGAGGCTTCATTTCTTTTTCTGCTCTGGTACTTCAATATGATTGACCTTTCAATATGGTCAATCATAGGTCACTATGATTTCATAGGTCACGATCAGTTTAGTAAATGTTTTTTCTATCTTTTTCTTCTCTATCTTCTTTCATTTGAGTAATTTCTATTGACCTAATGGCAAGTTCAGTGATTTTTTTTTTGCTTGTTTTTTTTTTTGTCATCTCCATTCTGCTGTTAAGACAATCTGGTGTATAGGTAGATAGATAAATAAACAAATATACATAGCTATATAAACATATAGATATTTTAATATATAGTTCTAGAATTCCCATTTGGTTCTCTTTCATACACTGTATTGGTCTGTTGAAATATCAAATCTTTTTCTTTACTGTGAGCATATTTGATTTTACCTCATTGAATATCATCATAAAAGCTGCTTTAAAATCCTTTCTGATATTCAAATGTCTGGTCCATTGCAGGGTTTTTCTCTATTCACTTAACAATAGGTTTCTTTTTCTTTCTTTCTTTCTTTTTCTTTCTTTCTTTCTTTCTTTCTTTCTTTCTTTCTTTCTTTCTTTCTTTCTTTCTTTCTTTCTTTCTTTTGGTATATCTTGTATTTTTTATTTTATATTGTATACTAGACATTATGAAGACTATTTTGTAGAAGTTCCAAATTCTCTTATATTATTTTGAAGGGGACAACTTTTTAAAATGTAAGCAACCCATTAATTTGGCTGAACTCAAACTATAATTTCTGTTTTCCCTGAGAAAGATGGAAATGAAATCTCAGTTTAGTTCTTTAAGATTTAACTGGAGTGCTTGCATTCTACCCTATGCATGTATCATTCAAGGGCCAGCCAAAGATTTAAACAAAGTTTCTAAAGAGAATTTGGTGCTTATTCAAGACTCTCCAACACTCCTCATTGCCATTCATTCCTAGTGTTTACTATTGCTCCAATCTCTGTCCTCTTGTTTGTCAAGCCAGTAGGACTATAAGTTTCCCATTAGAGTTTTAGTTGCATCATGTAGTTTAGACAGCACTGTTCTCTTTGGTGAAAAGTCATAATAATAAGAAAATCACCGTGTTTTGAACATTTCTCCAAGTATCAACTCTTTTCACATTTCTGCCCTCTTTTTTTCAGTCATTAGTACCTACATGTAATTGTTTTTTGTTTGTTTGTTTGTTTTTATATTTTCTCCAGAGTTTATTGTTATCAGTTGGAGCTACTCAACAATATTGGCCAAAAAGAAATCTGTACCTTCTTAAAGTTTGTATTTTTATTTATAAACACAGTATATATACAGAGAAAAGATATTTGGTGAATTAATGAATAAATGAAACAATGGATACATAAACAAATTATTAAAGAAATTAATGAACTGGAGAGTTTTATTTGTGCCCATTTGCACTGGAAATCATCCTTCATAGCATGTATCATGATATTTTATCCTTTTTAAATGTCTTGTTTGTCTCAACTCTAGGTGCATATCTATGTTCATCTAATCTAGAGAGAAGGGAAAATTATCCATATGATATGAGAAATGAAGGGAAAAAAAGAGCTAGTAAATTGGGAATAAGGTAAGTCTTCCCACATCTATGACATAGTCTTCAGTTTACAAAGCCCTCCTCATATCATAGGCTGCATAATTTCCACAAGTTATGGAAGAGCTTGTATTCTGTTACACAAAATAGTAGAGCTAGTCAGATAGACTTTTGAAAACTAATAAATATTGTGCCAGTTATCCCATAGTAAAACAAATCCTGAAATGTATTTTTTGAAACTTTTGGAGCTGCTTTGCAGTTGATTCTTCTTGCATAGAGTTGGGTGGGGTGACATTGATCCAGGATGGTCATTTGACTTTTTAGAATATATTCTTCACTCCTGTCCCACTTCAGTCTTCTTCATTGTCACTAAACTAATTGTTTTAAAACACAAACCATATGATATCTTGCCCCTTAGTAAGTACTTGTAATGGTTCTCTGCTACATAAAAAATACAATCTTAATGAATTAGGTTGATATGTACTATTCATAGTGTTATCCCAATTTACTTCTCCAGATGATCCTATCATATACATTATCTCAAATATCTCTGTTTTATATTTGCACATGCTTTTGATATTAAAACCCTCATGATATTGCAGTGAGAACTCTTTTGCATGATTTCCTGCCCCACAGTGGAGTGAGAGTTTTGTTGTTTCCATGTGTCTGTATGTTTGTTTGTTTTTTAATCCTCCTGACCTAACAATTGTTTAAAATATGCATTTTAGGATTTTTAAACTAGTGTTGAGATTTTTAAAATAGATATTTATATAATTATTAAATTTCACTTAAGCAATACTGAGTAAATATAGCACAATTATCAAAACTTAATTTCTTCTTTTCAGAAGTATATATTATTTGAAACATATCAATTGATTTTTTTAGTCTTGCTGTCTGTGATCTTGGATGGGAGTTGAGCCACAGCAAAGAAATCTGACCAAGAAAAGACCTTAGAGTTATCTGGGGACCAGTAGGATTTGTGCAGTGTTGTTTATTAGAGACCCTGGTCATAGAATTTGTATCATAAAAGAATGAGTCTTTTAAGAGTACATGCCTTCCAAAAGTGGTAAGTTTCTTTGTGAGTGTCTCAGTGATACAGAACTGAGAATGATATAATTCTTCCTTCCAGGGATTTATCCAGGTTTTATGGAGTTTTCAACTTATACAACTTGGAAAACTCTCTTTAAAAATAGAATCTAAAATTATGAATGCAAAAATAGGTGTGAAAGTAAATATTTGTTTCACGTGAAAAAAAAAACTATAACAAATTATAAATTTTAGAAATCTGAGAATTACCGCAAACATTACAAAATCAAGCCAACAGCAGAACATTTTTGTTAGCTTATCTTCTGACACATCTATAATATGCTTTTTCTCCATTTTGGGCTGAATATTTTTTAAAGGTTTCTTTATATGCAAACAATTTTTTAATATTATTTTCTGCAGTGAAAATAGAGAGATAATCCACACTTTCCTTTAGTATGTTTGATCAACAATTCTTTTATTTCATGGGTTAGAAAATTCCTCTCAGATTTACATATTGTTTTTGGTTGTGTCATTTAATTGTAAGCCTGTGGTCAAAATGGGAAAAACTCTACCAAGTTCATCTCATGCATTGTTGTTACAGATTTCCCCATAATGGTACTGTTACAGGTGTATGTCCTACAAACACAGGGATTCTGATACATTTCATTTTGTGATGATCTCATTCAAAAGAAAAAAGAAAAAATCTTTACTGCATTTATAGTTATATACACTGTATTCTCAATTACATAACTGACAGAGTAGAAATTTTGTTCTGAGTATGCATTCATAAGAAAAAGTCTTTTGCTTACACTTTTAAATGTTTCCTGATTGGAAGAAGTTATCATAGACTAATCTCTAACTTTGTATTCTTCAAACCTTGTGCTCTTGCTCTAGCTAAATATTTTAGGCATTATAAGACATATTCATACAAAGATAGATCCTCTGGACTGAACTTTGTGTTACAAAACAGGATGAGTTGACAAAATAAGATATAGAAATATCCTTGGAAGCCATTCCTAGACAGGACACTGAGGACTAGACAAGAAGAATATATATCCCATTAAATTCAATCTGAATGAATTCATGACTAAACTTTCCTTTAGTCAGATCTGCAAAATGCCCAAGTTCACCTCGGTGTTTCAATAGCTATGGGGAAACAACAGTGGGAGGATGTACTGAAGAATGATAACTGATTGCAATTTAAATTTCTTTATCAATATTTACAACCAGAAATGATCACACAGTTTGGTCTGAGACCTAAATTTCTTTAGCTCCATGGTAAATCCACCTCTGCTTGTTTTATCTCTTTGTGCCAGTAAGTTTTCAATCTGATTAGGGAAACCAAAATAGCACTTAGTATATGCTCATTGAAGTCTGTTTAAAAAATAATGAAATTAATCAATAATATGTATGTTTTATAGTTTTCATGCAATCAGATTCTATTGATTGTGGTTTTACATTCAGCATGTTTTATTTTTTTTCTCTACATGCTCTTAATATAGGTTAAGAAAAATCTTTTTTTCATTTACTCTCCAAAATAATATTTAAGAAGTTAATAGAATCACAAACAAAAATGTGGATATCCCATCGTGAGGCTCTGAATGTCAACATGTTTCTGCTTTTTGACTAAGAACAATGAGAAAAGGCAGGAAAGAGAGCTTAGTTTTCTCTGTCTTTGTTTATCTTTTGTCTCACTCATCATTCTGTACTCATGTCTGTTTATAAGCTTTAGCTCAAATAGGGAAACAGCAAAGAGAAGGAATACTGATGGCAGCAGCAGATGTGATTTAATCTAAACCCTCACCACAGTTCAGCTTTCAATGTATACCCACATCACATCTTGTGTAGAGTGTTGCCTGTTAGGTTGGGATAAGCTCTGTGTGTTTTACCCATTTCTTCAACTTAACTCCATGTTGAGCAGATAAGCCTCCCTACTTAGATGTTTGATCAAAGCTCTTACTTACTAGAGAAAGGAATGACCCCCACTGGGGTACAGTAGCCACAAAGATTGCTGCTAAATTGCAACCATTTTCACCAAATCACCTTCCAGATACCATCTCTCCAGTCTGCCACCTAGAGAGGATATTAAGCAAGGAAGCAAAATGAGTCAATGTATCTCATTGGGGGCCAGGTCACCAGACCTGATGCAGTGAATGGAATTCATTTTCTGTCAAGTCTGGAGACCTTTGGAAGGCATTACTTTGAAGGGAGCTGATATCATAAATCCAGGTTTGTTGAATATAAAAATGCTTTCCCCTGTAGTGAATGTTTCTGTCAGATGTGACCACTTCTATGAAATGACTCAAATTACACTTTTTCTTTTTTCTATACTTTTTAAAAGTGTAATTAATTGCAATTCAAAAAGTCTTAAAATACATATATTTGAGAGTGAAAGTTTAACTGTAATCAGCCAGCATGACTCTGAGGTCAACCTGTAAATGTAAAAGCTTAAGAAAATTGTTAATAAAGTTTGGATTTTATATATCCATATTATAAAATATTGGATATATAATTAAAAATTAGGACACCATTCCAAAAATTATTTAAAATGATATCAGTTTTGGAGACCAATATTATAGCTCACTCATGAAAATTTGGTTTTAGTAATCATCTGTGTTCAAATATTAAGAGATTACATGTCTTTTTCTGCCTTAGCAGATTAGTGACTATTCTCTCTGAATGAAAAGATGCTGTATTTTAAATGTATACTCACTTAGATATGTTATTCAGTACATAAATATGTTGTATTTAGTATAAAGGCAATCAAACACAGGAATATGACCTTCTGATTGTGAACATTCTAATATTAAAATTACTTTGACACTATAAGATTCTTAAAAGAAAAAGTGAAAAAAGACAGATTTTGGCATTAGATAAGATCAGATTTTCAATAAGGGCATGTTACTTACTCAGTATCTTATTTGAATCTTTCTGAGTCTCAGATCTCTCATCTTGAAATTGGCATAATACTTCCTTCACTGTGTTGGTAGGAAAATTAGATGAGAATGCAAGAAAGTGCTTTGCACAGTATTTGGTGATAAGAAACACTCAATAATTTTTACTTCTTTCTACATAGCTTTGAAAAATTATTTTATTAAGAATGGCTGCTTCAATTTATTTTACTCAATAACTATAAAAGTTGTGTGTACATTTGTTACTTTCAAGACATAATGGAATAATCTCCATTTTTCTCCCAAAGTGTGCATACACACATACACAAATATTGAAACATTTAAAACTCTTCCCCACTTTTACTGATACACTTTCTTGGGGTTATCATTGCCTTAATTCATTCTTACTTCCATATCTGCTTCAGTCATTTAAAACACATTTGCTTTGGTCTTCTCATTTTATTTGAAATGAGAGAAAAACATGACTGTGATGAGCTAGTAGTGAAAAACATAAACAGAATTCAAGAATCATATGTGTTTTAATAAGTGGGAAATCCCCTTCTAACATGTCAATTAAAGTCATTTGTTATATAACAGGAAATACAGTAATAGCATTTCAATAGGAATATATTGCACGGAGGTGATAACTTATCTAGTTACATTTGCATCTATCAGGTTTTAAGCTCCTATAAGTTGAAACTGAGCACAGCGAATACCATGGGAAAAGAATAATGATTAAGAGTGTAAGCTTCATAGTCCAGATGTTTGTTTCCCACTCACTACCTGTTTGACTTCGGGATAATTTAATTAACTTCTCCTTGCTTTCATTTCCTCTTCCCTTAAAGGGTTATTTGAAGATTAAATGAGATGGGGAAGTAAAGACCTTATAATAGGACCTGGACCTGGCTAACTTAAATTTAGCTGTTTTTCTTCCAGTTATGACTCTACGAGGTCATATAAAAGAGTATTAATCTTCTCTCTTTGATACATCAGTACTCAAAGAACAAACCAACAAACGAAATAGATGCAGTAATTTGAAATTTAAAATTTGATTCTCCATGATTTTGTTTTATTAAAATAAATAGGTTGTTTTACTCTAAATTCAAGACAAAGAAGCAGAAAGTAGAAAAAGAGAGAGTTTAAAACTTAATCTTTTAGGTAGGTAAATGCAACTCTAATTTACTGAGAGATAGTAAAGGGCAAAACTAACTTAGATTATTAAATAAGTGTATAACTATGATTTAGATTTAATAAAACAATTATGTACATTAACTTATAATTGATCATTATTAAATGTATAATTAGTGAGATTGAATAACCAAGGAAAAGATAAAAGTCTATAATCTATTGTTCATTCTCAATGTGTATAATTCTAATAATCATTGGCATATAATATAATTATGAAGTTATAAATATAAATGAGATTACTTGAAAGATGGATTTAAAATCCTTATGCACTTTACCTAATTATTATAAATTTGATTATGGATAAATAGCTAAACTATAATATGGCATTTGAGTAAAGCTTTTCTGAATAAAACCTTGAATGTTAATCTCAAGATGTTCAGTTTTACAATGCTTGAGCAGCTGATAGCAAAAATTAGAGAATAAGACAAAATTTTAAAAGATTATGACTAAATTTGAATTTAGATGCACAAAGATAAAAACTTTGGAAAGATAAGATTTGTTGTAAGACTGAAATAGTCTTATGAAGTCAAATTATCTTTTGCTTTTATAAAAGGTCCTGATGAATTACTCCTTTTATTATGAGCAACCTCTTCATTATAATTAAACTGATGATATGTCCTGTCATGATTATACCTACAAGTAAGGCAACATGACCCATGATGCAACCCACACCATAGCAAATGTAGAGACAATTTCAATATCTCCTGATCATCAAAGCACTTTCCCCTTTGGTACTGAAACCCTCACTTCTTAGTATCCAAAGAGAACTTTTAAGAAACTATAATTAAAGAGAAAAACTTCACATTAATTTGAGTTATTTGTATTTCAAATATTGGGTCTTTTTTTCCATGCATAGGAAAAAATTTTTAAATTGTTTTAGGTGGGTAATCTAATTCATAGTGAAAACCCGTAATAAGATTAAGGATAATACACTGAGAAAGTTCCCACTCCTGACGTAGTAAATCTGTCAGTTACTCAAGAAAGTACATAGATAAGTTTCAGCCTGGTTGAGGAGCTCATTCAATGACACCAATCAATGTAATGACCTTCACTGGGAGAATTGGGAGAAACTTTGGAATGCTACTTTCCCTGTCATGTTCCCTCAACTGGGGATATAATAGTAGCTGTCACATTTGTTGTCAGTAGCAAATCAATCATTTGTCTAAAGATCCTAGCACAGTTATTGGCACATACTGTTATTCATTTAAAAGTAGGGAAACTACTACTGTGATTATCCCTTCCACTATCCTTCACATCTTGAGAAGATATTTATTAAGAAGGATAATGTGGAAGGAAAAGAGACATCTGTTTGTCCTACTCCTAATCTATCAGTTTTAATATATTCTGTTTCCACTCTTATCTCTGCATGAGGCAGACTTTACAGAACTGTTTGAGGCACCTGCTACCCTTATATACATAACATGTGAATTACAGAGTTTATATTGTAGCCTTAAGACTATTTTTGGCAGAAAGAGATGATCATTCTGCATATTACTAAAATAGCCAACATTCAGGAAACATGGAAAACTAGTCAATTTCTCCTAACCTTAATAAGAGATTTTTAGTAGAAAGTGTTTTTTCTGTATATACTGACTATAGTTTTGCCTAATTTCTGAAATTTGTATAAAAGAAATCATACAGTAAGTATTATTTTCTGTTCAATTTATTTTACTCAATATTTATTTATTTCCAATACTGTACTATCTTAATCACTGCAATTTTATAATGTCTTGCTTTGTGGTAGAACACTTTACTATTGTTCTTCATTATTATCTTGTCTAATTTTGGTCTTCATTATAATTTTTTTAATCCATTTACAAGTTCTAACCCTGACCCAACACACACAACTTCTTGGATTTAGAAAGTCTAAATCAGACATAGAACATCCCCAAATTGTATATAATTTTTATAATGAATGGATACTAACTTTTATCAAATATTTTATTGCATTTTTCAGGGTGACCATATGATAAGATTTATTTCTTTATTTCTTTTAACCTCATGTTTAGGTCAATTGCAATGACTAGTTTCAAACTGTTAAACCAATCTTGCATTTCAAGTATAAACTCAGCTTGGTCTTATATGTTTATCTCCTATGTATTGCTGGGTTTATTTTACTAATATTTTGTTTTGCTTTAGTGAATCCATTTTTATGATGATTCATTAGGAGTTTTTCCATTTTGAAATGTCCTTGTCAGGTTTGGAATCAAGGTTATGATAGTCTCATTACTTAAGTTAAAGAATGTTTCCTCATTTTTACACTCTGAAAAAATTTGTGAAAGACTGGTGCTCTTAGAATGAATTTACATAGGTGCAATTACTGCATCAAAATAGTGCATACTTTCAGCTGTGATACATATTGCAAAATGGATCTCCATACACCTGGTAGCAATTTACCTTCTTAAAATGGTCATTAGAATGCACATATTCAACTGGATGATAATAGTCTTCCTAACCTTTAACTGAAGCATAAGATTTCAGCATCTTAATTTGCATTTTAAAATTACCAGTAACATTAAAATTCTATTTTAAATCAATTAACCATTTCTGTATTTTATTTCTTATGTTGCATCTATGTTCTTTGCCCATTTTCTGCAATGTGAGAGAGTTTATTATTTATTGACTGGTTAATAAATAAAATTTATATTTTATATAAATATATATTATATATATTTATATCTAGAAATAAATTTATTTTCCAATATTTTAAAAACTTAATACCAATTACTAGACTACATAAAAATGCAAATAACATTACTTGAAAGGAAAATAATATTACTGATTAATCTAAATTTTTTTAGATATCTTTTATGTCCTTTTTATTATGCATTAGTTTCCCATATTTGACTGATTTACTTCAGGGCTGCCTCTTTTCACTAAGCAAAATGTCTACTCCTGAACTATTACCAAAGTGTGATGATTTGATGACATTTTAATATGCTATAAGATATGATAGTGCTAGTTTATCATTCTTACTATTCTTTTTCAGTACACTGCTGTATATTTTCCATTATATATTGATCTGAAAGAACTTTAGATTTATTTTGTCAAGGTAGCCATAGTTTTCAGTTAGGATTTTAATTGTAATTGTATTGAAATGATAGGTTTGTAGAGGTTTGTACTTTTTATGAACAAGTTCTCTTTTATGTGGAAATCTAAAGTTATTAATTTTTCCTTTATTCTCTTAAAGTATTCCTTTATCCTTATGTTTCTCTTGCAGATACTTTCTAAGTTCTTTAGTTAAATATTTCATTCATCTAAAATATTTCTTAATTATTAATATATTCAATATTATTAATTTATATTCTGTGTATAGTTTTGGTTCAATGTACTTTTTGATCATTTTAACCCTGCTTTTACTTATTTTAAATCTGCAGATGTAGGTTTAATATCCTATTGATTTGTTAGATATTTAGGAAATTTTCTTTAAATGGTTAAAAGTTTATAATTTTGGGTTTTAGAAAAAAGTTATCAGTATTTAGTTTTCTTTTATTTCTAATGTGTTCATCTAAATTTTTCTGTATAGACAGACCCAAATTTGAAGATCACTATTGAATTTATTAGTTACATGACCCAGGGAAAAATAACTGATCTCCAGCCTCAGTTTGTTTTTTTAGGTTTTTGTTTTGTTTTTTTATCTGTCAAACAAATATAATAGAAGTAATACTCTCAAGAGGTTATGAGCACTATCTTGAATAATCCATGTAAACACTCATTGAATAGGCCTTCAGGCCAGGCAAATTTAGCCATTATTTTGATAGGGTAGTAAGAAAAATAAATATATATTGAATCAACCTTATGTTTCTTATATTTTCTATATATCTATGTCTTTATTTTTGGTATAGTTTTGAAATACCTAAAAAAGTGTTTCCACCTCTCCCACAATAAGTTTGTTTCAAATAATTTTCCTCATATTTCGTTTTTTAAAAATTTATTTATTTTATTTGTTTATTTTTGGCTGCATTGAGTCTTCATTGCAATGCACGGGCTTTCTCTAGTTGTGGAAAGCAGGGGTTACTCTTCATTGCGGTTCCTGGGCTTCTCATTGTAGTGGCTTCTCTTGTTGCAGAGCATCGGCTCTAGGCGTGTGAGCTTCAGTAGGTGTGGCATGTGGGCTCAGTAGTTGGGTCTCACAGGCTCTAGAGCATGGGCTCAATTGCTCTGTGGCATGTGGGATCTTCCCAGACCAGGGCTTGAACCTGTGTCCCCTGCACTGGCAGGTGGATTCTTAACCACTGTGCCACCAGGGAAGCCCTTCCTTGTATTTCTCATAGTAGACTTGTCTTTTTGTTGTGGGCTATTTGGCAGGTGATTATCTATTGTTTTTATTGCCATTGTGGACAACACCTTATATGTAAATAGGTAATAACTTGTTTCCTGGTTAATGACTTCTGATGATATCATATTTATAACAATACTATGGCTCTCCTTATTTTTTGTTTAAATTTTCTTGTAAAATTTGCAAATTAATTTTTTTTTTAATTTTGTCTTCTGTGAGTCCTGAACATAGCATTTAGTTTTTCTTTCTTTCTTTTTGTTTGTTTATTTGGTTTTGTTTTGAATGGCTTATCAGAACTTTTCTTCATAACACTAATATTTTATTTCTACTTCTGTAATACTCTCTTACATTTTTTAACTGTTTTCTTACTGTACTGTTAACTTTGCTTTCTAGTCTTCTGAGGAAAATAAGTTTTATTTTCATTTTTTTAATGGGCAATTTTTTCAACTTTTCTTTGATCACCACTCCCCCACCTCAGTATTTTCAAGATAACTATCTTATGCTAAATTTATCTATGATTACTTTTAAGCTTTGCAAAGATGTTTATTTATATCTTTTTAAACATAAGAGTTAAAATATATTCTTCTAATGAAAATGAAAAATTAGATACATCCTTTTCCTCACCAACACTCTATGTTCTTTCACTGTTTTTTCTTCAAAATGTGTCTTTGGTTCTGTTTTATGTTACTCAACTGTTTTATGTTTTAATGTCATAGACAAATATTTTTTCAGAATTCAATATTATAATCAAATTTAACATTGCTCTCAATAATTAATAATATTTATATGAATTCTGTTCTGTCTTATTGTGAATTTCATACTGACTTCCTAATTTTGATTTATCTCTTGCTTTGACAGGGATATCTTCTTCATATATTATTTCAAAGAAGAGTACATGAGTTTTATCTTTTTTCATCTTTTAATACTTAAAATTCACAGTACAAAAGTGGGTTATTTAGAAATATACTCTATCAAAAAAATTCCTCCTTTTAAATTTACAGACGTTTCTGGTGTCTTTCATCATTCAATCCTTCAAAAATATCCAGTTCAACCTAATTTGCATTTTTAAGTATATCTGTAAGCCAGATAATGTGTTTCTTAACTTGTGACATTTTTTTCTTTGATAAATAAAAATTTAATTGCTCTTTTACTGCATTGGTAAAAAGCATGGTATGTTGCTTATATTTCAATATTCTTTTGTGTATTAAGAGGTTATATGAAAAAATGTTCCTTCATTCTATGGTGTTTTTATTTTTAGTTTTTGCTGTTGTTTTACTTTTCTGAGGAATGCCTAAAATTCTTATATAATTTTTTGTTGACTAATTCTTCTTCCATGTTTATTTCTTTGTGTTTACTTGCTGTTTTGAAGTTCATTCTCTGACAACAGGTTTAAAGAAAGGTAGTGATGGGAGGAAGTAAGCCCCACTCCAGCTCTCAGGAAACAGATGATGACCATTCTCCTGTTTGGCTGACAGTGTATTCCATGTCTAATTGTCAAACACTAGGGAGTGAATGGTAGTGACTTCTTGTACACTCTCAGGCTGACAGGTCTTCCTTAAGCAAAGTATCATGATACTAACAACTATATTTTTAATCTATTTTAGTATTCCTGATGTCCCATTTCCTTTCATATACAGTAATATTTGATAGAAGTTTGAATGCCTATATGATAAAAACAAGTCAATTACTCAGAAGAGGGGTGAAAATATCTGCTATTTAAAACAAAAATAAAAAAAAATTCCTTCAAATCCTCAATTTCCAAAATGGCCTCCAATGAACTTCATATTATCCTCCAAATAAATACTTAAAAGAAAATTTGTAGAAATGTTTATTATAATAATGTTTAGGCTTGCTACTCACTATCAGAATATAACCTCACTTGCTCTTCTGTTCCCACTAAACCTGAAGGCATACTTTAGATTACACAAAGCAGTCGATAGACAAAGTACCAATACCATGGTATTATTCTCTAGGCATGGAAAACATATTTTCATGTAATTTAGTTTTATATCTTTTATTTTTTCATATATTAATTTCTATGATCTTACACTTATGACAAGTTTTTATAAACTTTTTATATCTTTTCTCATTTTTTTAAATTTTAAACAACATTTCTATTTATATTTAAGCTGAATTTTTTAAAGTCAGCATATAGATGAGTCTTCTTTACAATCTGACATTCTCTTCATTTTAACTGGAGTGTTTAGACAATTTACATTTAATGTAATTTCTAATTTACATGGGTTTAAGCCTCTGTTCTTGCTATTTGTTTGTCCCATTTATTCTGTGTTACTCTTTCCTTCTTTTCTTCTCTTCTTTTGGGTAAAGTATATATTTGCTATCCCATTTAATATTCTCTATGGGTTTATTAGCTATACATCTTTTATTAGTAGTAGTACTTTTTAGTCATTGCTCAATGGCAATCACTCTGATTTTAAGATTGATTTATTTCTATCAATTTTCAAATCCTTTTACTCTATCATTTCTATTTCATTATTAAACACATTCTGGGATATTTTTGCTTTAGTTACTGTACATTTTAGTTCTGTAATTTCCATTTTTATAGTTCCTATTTCTCTCCTGATATTCCATATTTTTAAATTCATTCATGCATATTTTTATGACCACTAAAGTATGGTTATAATATATCCTGTAAATTCTTATTTACTGGAAAGACTTCTGGCTATGGTCACATAGTAAGGTCATTCAATCCTCTTCCAAAACATCAAATATAATGATGGACAATGTTGACTCACCCTCTCCCCCAATACCACCATTTTCAGCACTCCAAAATTAGCTGAAAGCATGAAACAATATAAGAAGCATTTATGCTTGCAAAACAGCTGAACTTCAGATAAGAACAGTGTGAGCTTGGATTGGGCATTTTTACTTGGAGCAACTCCCATCCCAGGTTCATTTATCTGGTGCAAAGTCTTGGCCATAGTGGGACAGACAGATCTTCTGCCATAGTTGAAACAGGCTTATTCCATTTCAAGTACCTGAAGCACACACTCAGCAGCATTGCCAGTGGCAACAACAATCTCTGGTGGGTGAGCAGAAGGAGATCAATGTTCTACCAGTTTGGGGCTGCAGTTGTACCAAGTGAATCCTTGGCTGACACTACATGGAGGTGAGAGAGTGCCCAAACTATGCACACACTTTCAACCAATTCTGAGATTGTGCATATGCACAGAGAAGAAGTGAAAGGGCTGTGTAGAATATATAAGGTAAGCCAGACATGAAAATGGCTTAAACTTTGAAGATGCTCCTCTAGCCACATGAAAACTCACTGGCAATGGCTGACTATTAAGTTATGCCAAGACAGGGGAAATCCCTAAGTAGAAAAAAAATAAAAATGAACAGAGATATAAGAAACTGCATATAACAGAGGACAGAGATTTCATGGATTTAGCCAAGGAAAGTTACTAAACAAACAAGTAAATGAAGAAAAGTAACGATCTTTAGTAAATATGAGTGTTGGTTATGACCATTGTAGTATCAAAAAAAAAAAAAAAAAGCATTGAGATAGGAAGTATTGCTAGTGACAAAAGAGGACATTTTATTTTGGTAAAAGTTTGGTTCATCAGGAAAACATACCAGTTAAAATACATGAAACAAATCTGACAAAACTGAAAAAAAATTAATAGTTGGAGATTTGAATATCTCACTCAAAACAATTGATAGAATATTGAGGGATTAAAAAAATATATATAGAAGACTTGACCACAAGTTTCAGACAATCTGACTTAACAAATACATAGAAATCTCAAAAATAGGACTATGGAACATATAAATTTTTTCATGTACAAGTGGAACATTTTCTAGGATATACCATATGCTATACCACAAAACAAGTCTTAATAAATTTTAGAAGATTAAACTCACACAAAGTCTGTTTTCTGATCACAATGGAATTGAATTAGAAATAAGGAAAAGGAATCTGTAACATCTCCAAACATTTGGAAATTAAACAACACCCTTCTAAATAACCCAATGGGTCAAAGAAGAAAGCACAAAGAAGATTAGAAAACATTTTTAACTGAGTGAATATGAAAATACAACATATGAAAAATTTGGGGATGCAGCTAAAGCACCACTTAGATGGAAATTTTTAGTTTTAGTTTCTATATTAGACAAGTAAAAAACCCAAGGCAAGCAAAATAAAAATAAAAATTAAGACTAGAGTAGAAGTCAGTGAAATAGAAAAGGGAAAAATAAAATCAATGAACTGAGAATTTGATTTTTTAAAGAGGTCAACAAAATTGATAATGCTTTAGCTAAACCTACACAAAAAAGAGTAGATATAAATTATCAAAATCAGGAATGAAAAATAGGCATTAACATTAATGCAACAAAATTAATAAAATTATAAAGAAATATAATGAACAATTACATGTCAAAAAATAGACAACTAAGATGAAATAGACATATTCTTAAAATGTCCAAATTACTAAAATTAAATTTTGAAGAAACAGAACATTTGAATAAATTGACCATAAGTAAAAAAAAATTGAGTATGTAATTTAAAACATTTCCAAATAGAAAATTTCAGGCTCAGAGGATTTCTTGGTTGTATACTATAAAATATTTAAAGAACACTGATCTTTCAAAAGCTCTTTCAGAAAATAGAGAAACATATCGTAACTCCTTCTATTGTACCAGGTCATTATTACTCTGAAACTGAGGCCTGACGAAGACACCAAAAGAAAAGAAAACTTCAGACCAGTGTACCTCATAAAAGGTAACATGGATGGGGGCTCAGTGGTTGAAAGTCCACCTGCCGATGCAGGGAACACAGGTTCATTCCCCAGTCCAGGAAGATCCCACATGCCATGTAGTGGCTAGGCCTGTGAGCCATGGCTGCTGAGCCTGCACGTCCGGAGCCTGTACTCTGCAACGGGAGAGGCCACAACAGTGAGAGGCCCGTGTACAGCAAAAAAAAAAAAAAAAAAAAAAAAAAACAGTAACATGGATGTCTTTAACTAAATATTATTAGTGGACCTAATCCAGCAACATATAAAAAGCATTAAACATCATGAGTAGCGAGGTTTACTCCAGGATTGAAAGCTTAGATTAGCATCTCCCAAAAACCAGTTAACACAATGTTCCATATTCCTAAAATATATAACTAAAATCACAGCACCACCTCGAAAGATGCAGGAAAAACACTTTACAAAATTCAACACATATTTGTGGTTAAAACTTTCAGCAAGTTGAGAACACATTTATTTTATAATTCCAGTTTTGTGAAAAACACCTATAAAAAACAGAGCTAACATCAAGCTTAAGGTTTAAAGATTGAATTCTTCATCCCTAAAATCGAAAACATGAGAAGGGTGTTAACTCTAACCACTTCTATTCAACATAAACTTAGTGGCAGGGCAGGAATAAAGACATAGACACAGAGAATGGACCTGAGGACACAGGGTGGGAGGGGAAAGCTGTGCGAAGTGAGAGTAGCATCAACATATATACACTAACAAATGTAAAATATATAGCTAGTGAGAAGCAGCAGCAAGGAGCAGTGAGATCAGCTCAGTGCTTTGTGTTGACCTAGAGGGGTGGGATGGAGGGGGGAGGGGTGGGAAGGAGGCTCAAGAGGGAGGGGATGGGGGGTTATATGTATGCATATGCCTGATTCACTTTGTTGTACAACAGAAACTAACAAAACATTGTGAAGCAATTATACTTTAATAAAAATGTATTAAAAAAAAGTTTCATGGAGATTCAAGCAAGTGCAATAAGGAAAAAAAAAATACCAGAAGGAAAGGGATATAGAATTTGGAAAAGATAAGTAAAACTGTCATTATTTGCACATGACTTTGTCCTGTACATAGAATATCATAAGGAATTCACCCCAAAATCTACTAGAACTAATAAGCATATTGAGTAAGGGCAGAGGATACAAGTTTCCTCTCCAGAAATCAATGGCGTTTCTGTATACAAGCAAGGAACAACTCAAAACTAATCAGGAAAGGATAATCTTTTTTTTTTTTTTAAGTTGCATCTCATTTATTTTATTTTATTTTTTTAACATCTTCATTGGTGTATAATTACTTTACAAAGTTGTGTTAGTATTCGTAGTAGTTAGTAGTTAGTAACAAAGTGAATCAGCTATATGTATACATATATTCCCATATCCCCTCTGTCTTGCATCTCCCTCCCACCCTCCCTCTCCCCATCTAGGTGGTCACAATGCACCAAGATGATCTCCCTGTGCTATGCAGCTGCTTCCACTAGCTACCTATTTTACATTTGGTAGTGTATGTATGTGAATGATAGTCGCTCACTTCGTCCCAGCTTACACTTCCCCCTCCCCATGTCCTCAAGTCCATTCTCTACATTTGCGTCTTTATTCCTGTCCTGCCCCTAGGTTCTTCAGAACCTTTATTTTTTTTAAGATTCCCTATATATGTGTTAGCATATGGTATTTGTTTTTCTCTTCGTGACTTACTTCACTCTGTATGACAGATTCTAGGTCCATCCTCCTCACTACAAATAACTCAAATTCATTTCCTTTATATGGCTGAGTAATGTTCCATTGTATATATGTGCCACATCTTCTTTATCCATTCATCTGTTGATGGACACTTAGGTTGCTTCCATGTCCTGGCTATTGTAAATAGTGCTGCAATGAACATTGGAGTACATGTGTCTTTTGAATTATGGTTTTCTCAGGGTATATACCCAGTAGTGGGATTGCTGGGTCATATGGTAGTTCTATTTCTAAGTTTTTAAGGAACATCCATACTATTCTCCATAGTGGCTATGTCAATTTACATTCTAACAACAGAGCAAGAGGGTTCCCTTTTCTCCACAACTACTCCAGCATTTACTGTTTGTAGATTGTTTGATGATGGCCATTCTGACTGGTGTGAGCTGATACCTCATTGTGGGTTTGATTAGAATTTCTCTAATGATTTGTTATGTTGAGAATCCTTTCGTTGTTTGTTGGCAATATGTATATCTTCTTTGCAGAAATGTCTGTTTAGGTGTTCTGACCATTTTTGGATTGGGTTGTTTCTTTTTTTTTGATATTGAGCTGCATGAGTTGCTTGTATATTTTGGAGATTAATCCTTTGTCCATTGATTCATTTACAAAATTTTCTCCCATTCTGAGGACTGTCATTTTGTCTTGTTTGTAGTTTCCTTTGCTTTGCAAAAGCTTTTAAGTTTCATTAGGTCCCTTTGGTTTATTTTTTATTTCCATTACTCTAGGAGGTGAATGAAAGAAGATCTTGCTGTGATTTATGTAAAAGAGTGATCTTCCTATGTTTTCCTCTAAGAGTTTTATAGTGTCTGGTCTTACATTTAGGTCTCTAATCCATTTTGAGTTTATTTTTGTGTATGGTGTTAGGAAGTGTTCTAATTTCATTCTTTTACATGAAGCTGTCCAGTTTTCCCAGCACCACTTATTGAAGAGGCTGTCTTTTCTCTATTGTGTATTCTTGCCTCCTTTATCAAAGATAAGGTCACCATATGGGCATGGGTTTATCTCTGGGTTTTATATCCTGTTCTATTTTTCTATATTTCTGTTTTTATGCCAGTACCATACTGTCTTGATTACTGTAGCTTTGTAGTATAGTCTGAAGTCAGGGAGCCTGATTCCTCCAGCTGCGTTTTTCTTTCTCAAGATTGCTTTGGCTACTTGGAGTCTTTTGTGTTTCTATACAAATTGTGAAATTTTTTGTTCTAGTTCTGTGAAAAATGTCATTGATAGTTTGATGAGGATTGCATTGAATCTGTAGATTGCTTTGGGTAGTATAGCCATTTTCACAATGTTGGTTCTTCCATTACAAGAACATGTTATTTCTCTCCATTTGTTGTATCATTTTAGTTTCTTTCATCAGTGTCTTATAGTTTTCTGCATACAGGTCTTTTGTCCCCTTAGGTAGGGTTTTTTTCCTAGGTATTTATTTGTTTTGTTGCAATGGTAAATGGGAGTGTTTCCCTAATTTCTGTTTCAGATATTTCATCATTAGTGTATAGGAATGCAAGACATTTATGTGCATTAATTTTGTATCCTGCTATATTAGCAAATTCATTGATTAGCTCTAGTAGATTTTTGGTAGCATCTTTAGGATTCTCTATATATGGTATCATGCCTTCTGCAAGAAGTGACAGTTTTACTTCTTCTTTTCTGACTTGGATTCCTTTTTGTTCTCTGTCTGCTGTGGTTACAACATCCAAAACTATGTCGAATAATAGTGGTGAGAGTGGGAAACCTTGTTTTGTTCCTGATCTTAGAGGAAATGGTTTGTTTTTCACCATTTAGAATGATATTGGCTGTGGGTTTGTCATATATGGCCCTTATTATGTTGAGGTAGTTCCCTCTATGCCTACTTTCTGGAGAGGTTTCATCATAAATGGGTGTTGAATTTTGTCAAAAGCTTTATTGGCATCTATTGAGATGATCGTATGGATTTTATCCTTCAAGTTGTTAATATGGTGTATCGCATTGATTGATTTGTGTATATTGAAAAATCTTTGCATTCCTGGGATAAACCACACCTGATAATGGTGTATAATCCTTTTAATGTTCTGTTGGATTCTGTTTGCTAGTGTTTTGTTGAGGATTTTTGCCGCTATGTTCATTAGTGATATTGGCCTGTAGTTTTCTTTTTTTGTGATCTTTTTCTGGTTTTGGTATCAGGGTGATGGTGGCCTCGTATACTGAGTTTGGGAGTGTTCCTCCCTCTGCTATATTTTGGAAGAGTTTGAGAAAGATAAGTGTTAGCTCTTCTCTCAACGTTTGATAGAATTTGCTTGTGAAGCCATTTGGTCCTGGGCTTTTGTTTGTTGGAAGACTTTTAATCACAGTTTAAATTTCAGTGCTTGTGATTGTTCTGTTTATATTTTCTATTTATTCCTGGTTCAGTCTCAGAAGGTTGTGCTTTTCTAAGAATTTGTCCATTTTTTCCAGGTTGTCCATTTTATTGGCATATGATTGCTTGTATTAATCTCTCATGATCCTTTGTATTTCTGCAGTGTCAGTTGTTACTTCTCCTTTTTTCATTTCTAATTGTATTGATTTGAGCCTTCTCCCTCTTTTCTTGATGAGTCTGGCTAATGCTTTATCAATTTTATCTTCTCAAAGAACAAGCTTTTAGTTTTACTGATCTTTGCTATTGTTTCTTTCATTTCTTTTTCATTTATTTCTGATCTGATCTTTTTGATTTCTTTCCTTCTGCTAACTTTGTTTTTTTGTTGTTGTTGTTGTTCTTCTTCTTTCTGTAAAGGCTTTAGTTGTAAGGTTAGCTTGTTTATTTGAGTTGTTTCTTGTTTCTTACAGTAGGATTGTATTGCTATGAACTTCCTTCTTAGCACTGTTTTTGCTATATATCATAAGTTTGGGGTCATTTTGTTTTCACTGTCATTTGTTTCTAGGAATTTTTTGATTTCCTCTTTGATTTCTTCAGTGATCTTTTGGTTATTTAGTAGTGTATTGTTTGTATTTTTTATAGATTTGTTTAACAAATATAGATATTTGTTTGTATTTTTAATAGATTTTTTCCTGTAATTGATATCTAGTCTCATAGCATTGTGGTCAGAAAAGTTACTTGATATGATTTCAGTTTTCTTAAATTTACTGAGGCTTCATTTGTGACCCAGCATATGATCTGTCTTGGAGTATGTTCCATTAGCACTTGAGAAGAAAGTGTATTCTGTTGTTTTTGGATGGAATGTCCTATAAATGTCAGTTAAGTCCATCTTGCTTTATGTATCATTTAAAGCTTGTGTTTCCTTATTTATTTTCATTTTGGATGATGTGTCCATTGGTGAAAGTGGGGTGTTGAAGCCCCCTACTATGGTTGTGTTACTGTCGATTTCCCCTTTTATGGCTGTTAGCATTTGCCTTATGTATTGAGGTGCTCCTATGTTAGGTGCATAAATATTTACAACTGTTCTATTTTCTTCTTGTATTGATCCCTTGATCATTATGTAGTATCTTTCTTTGCCTCTTGTAATAGTCTTTATTTTAAAGTCTATTTTGTCTGATATGAGAATTGCTACTCCAGCTTTCTTTTGATTTCCATTTGCATGCAATATTTCTTTCCATGCCCTCACTTTCAGTGTGTATGTGTCCCTAGGTCTGAAGTGGGTCTCTTGTAGACAGCATATATACAGGTTTTGTTTTTGTATCCATTCGGCCAGTGTATGTCTTTTGACTGGAGCATTGAATCCATTTACATTTAAGGTAATTATCGATATGTATGTTCCTATTCCCATTTTCTTAATTGTTTTGGGTTTGTTATTGTAGGTCTTTTTCTTCTCTTGTGTTTTCTGCCTAGAGAAGTTCCTTTAGCATTTGCTGTAAAGCTGGTTTTGTGGTGCTGAATTCTCTTAGCTTTTGCTTGTCTAGAAAGATTTTAATTTCTCCAACAAATCTGAAAGAGATCCTTGCTGGGTAGAGTAACCTTGGTTGTAGGTTTTTCCCTTTAATCACTTTAAATATGTCCTGACACTCCCTTCTGACTTGCAGAGCTTCTGCTGAAAGATCAGCTGTTAACCTTATGGGGATTCCCTTGTATGTTATTTGTCGTTTTTCCCTTGCTGCTTTCAATAATTTTTCTTTGCCTTTAATTTTTGCCAATTTGATTACTGTGTGTCTTGGCATGTTTCTCCTTGTGTTTATCTTCTCTGCACTTCCTGGACTTGATTGACTATTTCCCTTCCCATGTTAGGGAGGTTTTCAACTATAATCTCTTCAAATGTTTTCTCAGACCCTTTCTTTTTCTCTTCATCTGGGACCCTTATAATTCGAATGTTGTTGCGTTTAAAATTGTCCCAGATGTCTCAGAGACTGTCCTCAATTCTTTTCATTCTTCATTCTTTATTCTGCTCTGTGGTAGTTATTTCCACTATTTTATCTTCCAAGTCACTTATCTGCTCTTCTGCCTCTGTTATTCTGCTATTGATTCCTTCTAGAGAATTTTAAATTTCATTTATTGTGTTGTTCGTCATTGTTTGTATGCTCTTTAGTTCTTCTAGGTCCTTGTTAAACGTTTCTTGTATTTCCTCCATTCTATTTCCAAGATTTTGGATCATCTTTACTATCATTATTCTGAATTCTTTTTCAGGTAGACTGCTTATTTCCTCTTCATTTGTTTGGTCTTGTGGGTTTTTACATTGCTCCTTCATCTGCTGCATATTTCTCTGTCTTCTCATTTTGTTTAACTTACTGTATTTGGGTGGTTCTTTTCGCAGACTGAAGTTTTGTAGTTCCCATTGTTTTTGGTGTCTGCCCCCAGTGGGTGAGGTTGGTTCAGTGGTTTGTGTAGGCTTCTTGGTGGAAGGGACTTGTTCCTGTGTTCTGGTGGGTGAGGCTGGATCTTGTCCTTCTGGTGTCCATGCATCCCATGGTGTGTTTGGGGATGTCTATGATCTTATTATGACTTTAGGCAGCCTCTCTGCTAATGGGTGTGGTTGTGTTCCTGTGTTGCTAGTTGTTTGGCATGGGACATCCAGCACTGGAGCTTGCTGACCATTGAGTGGAGCTGGGTCTCAGCATTGAGATGGTGATATCTGGGAGAGCTCTTGCTGTTTGATATTACATGGGGCTGGGAGGTCTCTTGTGGTCCCATGTCCTGAATTCTGCTTTCCCACCTCAGAGGCTCAGGTCTGACACCAGGCCAGAACACCAAGAACCTGTCAGCCACATGGCTCAAAAAAACAAGGGAAAAAAAAAATAAAGAAGGAAAAAAATAATAATAGTAAATTTTAAAAAAATATTTAAAAATAGAAAAGTAAAAATATATAATAAAAAATAAATTATTAAAATAAAAAGTTATGAAATAATAAAAAAGAAGAGAGCAAGGAAACCAATAAACAAATCCACCAATGATAATAAGAGCTAAAAACTAAACTAAGATAAACATAAAGATCAGAAACAAATCAGTTTTAGACAGTAAACCTCAAGTCTACAGGTGCTACTAAAGTCCACCTCCTCAATTTTGGGATGATTCTTTGTCTATTCAGGTATTCCACAGATGTAGGGTACCTCAAATTGATTATGGGGATTTAATCCACCGCTCCTGAGGCTGCTCAGAGAAATTTCCCTTTCTCTTCTTTGTTTGCACATTTCCGAGGTTTCAGCTTTGATTTTGACCCCACCTCTGTGTGTAGGTTGCCCTCAGGCATCTTTTCCCTACCCAGACAGGAGGGACTTAAAGCAGTGGCTGATTAGGGAGCTCTTGCTCACTCACGCTTGGGGGAGGGAGGGGTACGGTAGTTATTACTGGAATGCGGGGCAAGCCTGCAGTGGCAGAGGCCAGCATGATGTTTCAACATCCTGAGGTGTGTCATGTGTTCTCCTGGGGAAGTTGTCCCTGGATCACAGGACCCTGGCAGTGGCGGGCTGCACAGGATCCCAGGGTGGGGGGATGTGGATAGTGACCTGGGCTCGCACACAGGATTCTTGGTGGCAGCAGCAGCAGCATTAGCATTTTATGCCTGTCTCTGGGGTCTGAGCTGACAGCCGTGGCTCACACCTGTCTCTGGAGCTCATTTAGGCAGTGCTCTGAATCCCCTCTCCTTGTGCGCACTGAGAATGGTCTCTTGCCTCTTAGGCAGGTCCAGACTTTTTCCTGGATTCCTTCCTGGCTAGCTGTGGCACACTAGCCCCCTTCAGGCTGTGTTCACACAACCAATCCCAGTCATCTCCCTAGGATCTGACCTCTGAAGCCCAAGCCTCAGCTCCTAGCCCCCACCTGCCCCAGCAGGTGACAGGCAAGCCTCTCAGGCTGGTGAGTGCTGGTCGGCACTGATCCTTTGTTTGGGAATCTCTCCACTTTGCCCTCTGCACCCCTGTTGCTGCGCTCTCCTCTGTGGCTCTGAAGCTTCCCCCCCACCCATCCCCCATCTCCACCAGTGAAAGGGCTTCCTAGTGTGTGGAAACTTTTCCTCCTTCACAGCTCCCTCCCACTGGTGCAGGTCCCATCCCTATTCTTTTGTCTCTGTGTTTTCTTTTTTCTTTTGCCCTACCCAGGTATGAAGGGATTTTCTTGCCTTTTGGGAAGTCTGAGGTCTTCTGCCTGTGCTCAGTAGGTCTTCTGTAGGAGTTGTTCCACATATAGATGAATTTTTGATGTATTTGTGGGGAGGAAGGTGATCACCATGTCTTACTCCTCTGCTATCTTCCCCATCTCTCCCAGATAATCCTTTTAAAAAATTGTTCTAGAGCAAGTAGATACTGCACGTAAAGAATATACTTAACTTTTACCTCACACCATACACAAAAAATAACTCAAAATGCATCATAGGCTTACATGGAAGAGTAAACAAACTTCTAAACTTAAGACATTTGAAAATATACTTTGATCATCAATTACACAAAAAATTCTTAGATATAACCTCAAAATCTTTATACATAGAAGAATAATCAAATCAATTGAACTTAATCAAAATTCAAAAGTTCTGCTTCAAAAGACATTATTATGAGAATGAAGAAGAGAAACCATAGCCTGGAAGAAAATATTTTTGAATCATATATCTGATAAAAAAAATCAGATCCAAAATATATCAAGAACTCTTACAACTCTGTAATGAGATAAACTGTAATTTTAAAAATGAGCTAAGATTTTTAATAAAAGTTTCACCAAAGGCCTAATGAACTCATGAAAAGATACTCAACATCATTAGTCATTAGGGAAATACAAGTTTAAACCACAATGAGATACCACTACATACCCACTAAAATAATTATAATTAAAAAGTCACACAATAGCAAGTGATGGTGAGAATGTGGAGAAACTGGAACCATTATACACTGCTGATGGAAATGTAAAATGGCACAGCTACCTCTGAAAACTGTTTGGCAGTTTCTTATAAAGGTAAAAATAAACTAACCATATTACCCAGAAATGAAGCTTCTAGATATCTACCCAAAACAAATGAAAGAATATATCCACATGATGACATACATGCAAATACTTACAGCAGCATAATCATAACAGTTGACAAACTGAGAAGACATTCTATAAGAATTTTTTAAATATATAGTGAGTTGAGAGGAAAAGTCATGTTTGGGGAATGCATATGGATTGTAATCCTTAGACTGGATAGTAAGGTTAACATTTATAACAGGATCAAGAAAAAATATGTAATGAATTCAAAATCATTTGTTGAAAACTTGGAAGATGCCAAGCTCAGTACTTGTTACTTAAGGCTGGTTTAATGAACTCATAAATAACATGGTCTACAAAATCTGCATACCCTTAGCAGTTGAAAAGCTGAATCTGTTTATGCATGATAATAAAAATTAGCTAAATTTTACTGTTAACCATTTGCCATGTGTCTGGAGTTCAGAACTTTATATACATTCATTCACTTAGTTTTTGCAAGCCTAGATAAGCAAGGTGTTATCATTATTGGCATATTGCAAAGGAGAAAAAAAGAGACCTAAAGAAGCAAGTTACTTGACCAAGGTCATCCTAGAGTAAATGATGGAAGAAGAGATCATGTGCTGGCAGTATATTGCCTGGACCCATCTCTTAGCCATTAAATATACCTCTACCTGGACACCAATTAGTCAGTGTCTGCATTTACTTTACTACCTTACATGCTAGACCTGCACATGTCCAATCTAGTAGCTCGCAGACAAATGTGACTACCGAGCACTTGAAATGTAGTTAGTCCAAACTGAGATGTGTTAAAATGTAAAATACACAAGATTTTGAAAACTTAGAATAAAAAATGGAATTAAAAATAGCTCAATAATCACATTTTGAGCTACAGCTTCAAATTATAATATGAAGTATATGGGGCTTCCCTGGTGGTGCAGTGGTTAAGAATCTACCTGCCAATGCAAGGGACACAGGTTTGAGCCCTGGTCTGGGAAGATCCCACAAATCACAGAGCAACTAAGCTCGTGAGCCACAACTACTGAGCCCATAACTACTGAAGCCTAGAGCCTGTGCTCTGTAACAAGAGAAGCCACTGCAATGAGAAGCCTACACACCGCAAGGAAGAGTAGCCCCTGCTCGCCACAACTATAGAAAGCCCACACGCAGCAATGAAGACCCAATACAGCCAAAAATAAATAAATTAATTAATTTAAAAAATTATACTATGAAGTATATCTGATTAAATAAATATATTGTTAAAATTGACTTCACCTGTTTCTACTTTTTTCTACTAGAAAATTTAAAATTACATTCACAGTTTACATTCATGCACTCATCTCATATTTCTATTGCACAGCACTACAAGAACATTTTTTAGTCACTACTATATTTTCAGTATCAAATGGTAAATACTCAACAAAAATAGCGTAATGTATTCAGTGACTGTGTTAATTTGAATGTATTTTCAGAGCTAAAACAATACCATAAGCAGTATTGCTCTTTGAAAGCAAACTATTTAATAATAATAACAGCAATAACAATAGTTAAGTAACAATTCAAACTAGAGGAATGACTGCACATTGCACATTAAACTATACTCAGGTATTTACAAATAGGTTTAAAATTGTGTTGAAGAAAAGGATTATCCAAATTTAAGTGTTTTGGATAATTATTTTCTCTAATTCAGCAATTAAATATATAACCCAGTTATTTGCAATATCTTTAAACTTGAAGAAAGATGACCCTTAGAAGAATAAAAGTAGCCAGATCTATGGACATTTGAGGAGAAAATCTTTTTCTTATCTCTTTTTTCCCCCTTCTTTTCTTTTCTCCTTCCTTCCTTCCTTCTCCCCTCCTTTCCTTCTTCTCTTTCTCACTTTTTCTGTCTTTCCTTTCTTTTTGCTTTAAAACTATGCACAGCTATGGGCAATATATTTGGATATTTTAAAGGTTTTAACTTTCAAATTAATTATTTAAAGCCAAGACACTTTTGTAATTTGCTACCATATCCCTAAAATATCTCATTAATTCAAAGATATCTACCTTTTAATTATCAAAGCATGGATAATACATAAGAACTTTGTAAAGTAACAGTGAAGATGTATATTCTTTTTTACCAAACTCTATAGATGTTTAGTAGTAAATTGCTCATTAGAACCACATGGTATTGTTACGATTTTGCTGATATGAAATGCAGGCATCCCCAAAAGAAATATTTTTCTGTGTTTACCCGTATCAATGGACTCATCTCTGTGCATGCCATTACGGTGCAAGGCAAAATCACAGAAGTACAAAGGGCAGAGTGCTGAAGCTTCTGGTATGATCATGCCACCCACTAGCTGTTTGCCTACAAGCCCATCACACTCCCATTCTGGCCTAAGTCCTGAGCAAGACAGCATAGCTACTAAATGACCTGTAAAATCCTCTTCAGGGTGTGCTTCATGAGAGACGTCTGATGCCTTAGGCACAGGTAAAAATATGTCACAATTTGGATGTGTATGACTTTACAAGTCTTACCATATAATTTATTGTTCAAACTGAGATCCTTTTGAGAGTGAAAGTAATGCTGTTATAATTATGCTGAGAAAAGCATTTGCACAAGACAGTCTCATGCTAACTGGAACATATAGTCACCCTGACCATCCATGATCACGTACTTCACACATGCACTATGACTTCTAGGCTTACTGTTAAACTAGTAGAATGGTAAAATAGCATCAGCAGCAAAAGCATTAATAATAGTAATAATAAGAGCTAGTTAGTAGAAAATTGCCAAGATTTCCTGTTTTGGTGGATGGGTTAATTTCAAAACTATGTAATTGCTTACAAAGCCTTTTTTTCCCCCTCATCTAGACACAGACACTTGTATGAAGTGTGTGTGTATGTATATATGCATATATCTCAATGGGTGTAGCCATATATTTTTCATGGGTTCCATGGGGAATCAATTTTCTGGATATGTGCTGCATCCCAAGCCCAGCCCTGCCTGCTTTCCTGTGGGTGGCCCACAAAATCTTTTTTTAGGGAGTTTTTGTCCAGCTGATCTTTTAAGGCTTTGTCTTCCTGGAGATTAGTGCAGGAGCACACTTCATTTCCTTAAATGGGATGTGTTGCTTGCCTCTTCATTCCACACACAACTCTGTGGGAGGCGTGGGGTTCATGGATCAGCTTGTCAGGTACAACATTATCTCTACACCAGAAATCCAAATGTGTGACTTCGCCTAAGTACTTCACTTTCCTCATCTGAGAAACAGTAATCTCCTGTCTCATGTAGCTGTCATGAGCTTCAGCTCATGCAAGCAATTATTTTTTAAAAAAGTGAATGTAAACTTGGTGAGACTGTTCCACACAGAGTGCTAATCTTGAATCTCAGCTCCAGCATCATTCACAGTGATACCGGGACATTTTCTGAATACTTTCCTGACTTTGGAATTATTACACCTAAATTTGGTGAAGATATTTTCTTCATGTGTGCCTTTAAGAATGAAAAACAAACCTAAGTATCCCTCCATGACAAAGCTTTGACTTTTATAATCTCATGCAATATAAAATCTGGCCTCTCAATTATTTTATAGATGATTCTCCTAAAATGGATATAAATAGTAAGAAACAAATAACTAAATAAGATCTAAATATATTTTATAAGCCTATTCTCTTAAGAAGGGAGAAAAGAAGAAATGATGAAAGAAAAGAAGGAAGGCATGGAGCGCACATTTGATAATCATATGATAATGACAAAAATAAAATCATCACTGCTAAAAAGTGAAAATAAAAGAATCAGATTAAACTTTTCTCTGTCTTTACATAGTTCCCTGTCAGACTGACAGACTTAAGCAATTGCCACAGAGGCTATCTGTAGGGGATTCAACAGAGAGATCCTTTGGTCCAACAGAATTTCATCTGCTGCTTAAGTTCGATTCAGAAGCCTGAGTTCGGCGGATGATAACCCACAGATGTTTCACTTTAAATGATATGAGATGGTCTCCTACAAACTGTTTCTCCTCCAGGAATCCCCTCTCGGATGCACATTTAAAAAGATGATGCCTAAGCAGCATTATTCCCCAATTTTATCTGCTTAAAATGAAATGCTGTGCACCTGCATACTGACAAAAAGTTCTTCCCTGCCTGCCTGGAATGATAAATAATTCATGTGGTGTGCTCCGGAGAGGACCAGGAATGAGTTTCCTATTTTATTGCAGTAAAGATATTTTTCTAATCTGGAGTCATCTAAAAAGGTTCTTGAAATATGGGTTTATGTATCATTTGGAAACAAAATGAGTATCTGTGTGAGCACATGTCTTGTATTATAAACATTTGGAGGATAGGAACCAAGTCTGTTTATTTTGCTTTTTAGGTTACATTACACATTTTGGATAGCTTTGAGTGAAAAATCATAATTTTCTAAAGCTTATTGTAGCACAGTAAACTTGCAAAGCTGTATTTTTCTTTCATCTCGATAAAGGGCGTATGTAACATAAAATATAGGCTACTTCTGCCATAAGTCATCATATGATTGCCCTTTTATTAATTTGGGAGTTTCCTGTTCCTGGATACCTTGAAATCTGCCCTAAAGTCTGAATGCTGTTACTATTATCTTTTTGAAAATAGTGTCCCATCGATGAAGTCAAGGAAAAAACTGAATTTTTCATATGTGAGTCATTTTCACCAACACAAATTTCCCTAC
>NW_006795911.1:292461-313746 GCF_000442215.2 Lipotes vexillifer | reverse complement strand
TCACCAACACAAACTTCCCTACATTGAAAACAGTACTAATATAGCAATCGGAAAGTCCATGTGATGAAAGCATGTGTCACCATGTGCAAACCGTGAAATGTAATTGAAAGTAAAATGTTTAATTAAAATGGACATTTCTGAGCCTGCTTCTGGCAGCAGCCATCTTGCTGAAAAATTATATTTGTTACACCGGCAACCTGGGATAACAGTTCAAGAGACTGTGAGTGCCAGGTTCCATCCAAAAGTAAATGGGGTGAAAATCAGAAAGAGAGCTTGAATGCTGCTCCTTCAGTGGCTGTGCATGTCCCCAACACATGTGCCCTCGTACAGACCAGTCAGAACAAGACGACCTGACATATATCGCTGTTCCTAAGTCAATATTAATTAAAGCAAAGAGTCCCCCTCCCTCTGAATAATTGTCCCTTTCACTCATGTCAGCAAGTTTCCTTAGCAATTGTGCTTTCAGATGCTATACTCTTTTTGTACAGCCTGAAATGCAAGGGTACTCATCGTCTCTTAAGTTATTTCTCCTTTGAGACCACGGGGATCTTTTTTCTCCCCTCATAAAAGCCACTGATCCCAGATAATCCTCAGACTTGAGTGGGGATGAGCTTCACTGACTTTTTCAGTTCAAATGTGAGAACAGAATTTGAAAACGAGGTTCTGTCCTGCAACCAAAGGACACTTTTCTTCCCTGAAATCTGGGTATATTCAATGGCCCATCTGGTTGTGGAGCGCCCAGTCTGAACTGGGCAGGTTTGGCCATTCGATGAGTCACAGTCTCAGAAAATGTCCTTCTTGGAGAATTTCTTTGGCATTTTATAATGGGCAGGTGAAATAAAGTCCCTTTCTGTTGCATCTCTCACACTACCCTCTAAAAATCTTAATGGCCAATAGTGGAGCCAAAGCTACAACAGAATTTGTGTATTCCTTCATAAAAGCAAAAATTCCAACATTTATCTATTTTTTCTCCAGTGTTATTAGGTTTACTTGCACTTTTGGTGTGTCTACATGCTCTGGAATCCAGTTGCCATCCCTAACAGTGGAGACAAACCAACAAATAAATGCATAAGTAAGAAATCTGCAAATATAAAACTCTTTAAAAATGTCAATAGCAAAGCATTGTGGAAAAAATTCAGAAGATCTGATCATTATTCTGTAATCTATGATTTGGGTATAAAAAAAACAACCTCCATTGTCTAGATCCAGCAACCATGACATCTGATCATTTTTCCTACCTGACCTTGTTTAGTGAGCTCTTTCTCTATAATATGTTCTTTATTGCCCAAGGAATGCTCTTTGAATTTACTTTCTTTACAGTGTGATTATAAATCTTCATGACATCCCTAATGATTCATCTCTTTTGGCACAGGACTGAAGGATAACCATTTATATAAGGCACACATTTCATTTAAGGTGAAACCAGAAGGAAATTTATCAATCAGCACAGGGGTTTTAGGCATAAGCTGAACTCTGCCACTGTAACCATTTTTCCCTCTCCATAAACACTTTTAATTTTGGTACACTTTCTGCCTTTAATGACCCATAATCCTTTCAATCAGAAGTTGTTCCTAATTTATACATGATTAAGTCCATGTACTGTACTTTTCTTCTACTGAGGAACAGATGTAAATTGTATTTTTAGTCATAATGTGGAAATATTTAGTTAATGTTAAAATATTCTCCAGATCATTTCACGTACCTTAAACAGAACAGACTACTTAATTTGAATGGTGATTAGTGTCTATTTCCTGGGTTTTGCACTTATCATTAAAAATAAAAAAGCTAAACGATTTTAGGACTACTAAAATGAGAGTGATTCTCTTCTTCATTTGGGGGTTCACTGTGGTGAGACAAGTGCCTCATACTATAGGAGTTATTGGCCATGCCTTAGATCCCTCAATCCGAGACTTCGATTATTCTAGCAAGGTGCTCTTTATGCATGGATAATCCCTGAATCCCATGAGTAAATACCTCTCCTAAGATATTTGTGGGATTGAAATCTTTCCCCCATGGTATATGAGTTTTGTAAATAAATGGTGTTTGTTGCAACCAAATGTTCCACCTCTCCTGAAAACAGAAAACTACATGAACAAATTACAAACCCATACAAGAGAAGCCAACAACAGGGGGGGAAAGCCTTCTGCAAAAATACTTTTGAACTTCAGAAGATGAGACACATGCTTGGTCCTCTAAGCTGGAAGACAGGGAAGATTTTTCTTTCTTTTTTTAATAGACATATGTAGAACATTTGTTTCCGCTTTATTTCTGCTGTCATAATATGATGGTTTTATTCAGTTTTTAAACATGCTTCAGCTGGAAACACTACATCTTTAAATCAGGCAACCCTGGCGTCTGTGTGAATTCCCTTGCTGCGCTCCCTCACCTTACCCAGGTGCATGTTAAATCAGTATTAATGACAATATCATTCTTGTGCAGTCATCTCCTGCCTGCAATTTGGTTTTAATTACCCGCCACGTTGTCTTTCTCCCTCACTGACAGCCATTAAATAGGGAATGACACCAGAGCCATAGCTGTGTGGAATATTCACTTTGTCAGATTTCGTCCCCTTCATAAAGCAGCCTGCAGTGCCTCCTAGTGGCGGAGATCAGAAAGGGCAGTAATTGAAATTGCAGACTTTCCATGCACTTTTCAGGTTAATTTGGGGATCTGGGGAGATCTGGAGCTGCATTGACTATTTTTAAAGGAAAAAAAAGAAAGAAAGAAAGAAAAAAGAAAGTTAAAACATTACTTATCAATTAAGGAAAAATTGTGATTTGATAAAGTGTTTTTTCTTTGAAATATAACAGTAAATTGACACGCTATTGAAACCTTGTCTGACCGTCTAAAATGGAGGTTCAGAAACAACGAACTTGTCACATGAAATGCAACTGACCAAAGCTCTTGAAGCAAATTGTTCAGCCACGGTGAGCGGTGAGCGGCAAGTCTTCCAGGAATTAGACCTTCACCTCTTCCTCCTGCCTTGCGCAATTTTCTCTTATGTCACAGAAAGGGTTTCACTTTCTTTTTTTCCCCCTTTCCCCCTCTTTCTGATTTTGTCTTTTTCCTTTGTTTTTTCCCCCATTTTACAAATGACATTTATTTTTATGAGTTTAAAACATTCTTCTAAACTATGTGTGCATAAATGCATATAAACAGTATCTTTCTGTACAATTATGCAGTTCCTAAGTGTTTTTTAAACAAAGTTCTTCCTTACACAGGAGTTTAAAATTGAAGTTGTTTGTCCAAATGTTCAAGTTAGACACTGTACAGATGCTTTGGATTGAAGATGTTCATATAATGGCTATCACATTTTGTATTAAAAAGATTGGTTAAAATACATCTGCAGGCATGTGTATTTCACAGGAAGGACATCGGACCTCTGGCACTATAAATTAAAAACATCGCTTAAAAACAATACATCACAGTGCACTTGGAGTGGGAGCTTCGGTAAGAAACCAGATTCAGTTTTTACTTTCTGCTTTTTCTCCCCACCAGCTTCTCCTTGGTTGGAAGATTGAGGATCCATTGGTTGGTTGCTCTTTCACAGTTGTTCGCTAGCTTCTTTTAACAAGCGTAATTACTCATTTTACATGCTGCTAAATGAGAGTCATAGCTAACTGCTTTAATTAGAATGTTAAGCATACATAGTATATGAAATAACTTGTACATACGTTTACTGTGTGCTTTTGTGTTTCTATGCCTGTGTTTCTAAAAACCCAAAAACCTAAGCATAAAATAGAGATACCGATAATTACAGTGCATCTCATGCATTTTCTGTTCTCCTTACCGGCACAGTCATGTTAAAAGTACATTCATTTGTGGTTATTGCTGCTTCTTTAAAGAAAAATACTTTATTTACATTTTTAAAATTAATATAAAACTCTGAGCATTTTGTTGAAAATTGTTAAAATTTTTTTGGTTAGAACTTGATCTCAAATTTTAAAAAAGGCATTGGAATAAGCTACTTTTTGCTACATGAGAAACTTTAAATTGCCTCATAAACTGGTTTGTAGTAAGTCTGATAGCATCACCCAGAGAATAAAAAAATACTGTCATCAAAACTTAGGAAATTAACATATATTTTTAAAGGGAAAATGTGCTCATTTGATTCATGCTTTTCTCTCAGAACATCTGATTTTTTAATGTTGCCTGAATGGATTTATTATTTTAAGGACTATTTTGCATTATTAAATAATAGCTAGGAAAATGTTATTCCTTCTAGGCTGAAACGGGAAGCTTATAAATGCAATGATGAAGGCTTAATCTCTGATATGGCTTACATATATTGGTTTACAGCTATACTGAGTGCAGTTAGACTGATTTTTTCGTTATTAATATAAAACTTGATGCTGGGGAATCTGATAAGTGAGTTTCATTTCCCTGGAAATTTATTGCTTCTATATCCAAGTGCAAAGAAATAGCACAAGTAGAAACAATGAGGAGTCTGTATGCAAGGCATTAATGAGGGTCACTATTTTCTCACGAAGATTCTGCATTGGGAAAAAGAGGTATCTGAGCTATTAAAATGATGAGGCATGCTATTCCTTTTAGGATCGACCATCATTCCCTTTGCCTGATGGGAGTAAGAGCAAATTGGCATGGTCTTCAGGCATTTTAGATCAAGAAGAAGAAACAGTGTGGAAGACAAGAGGGCGTTTGTATGTTATTTTCAAGACCCTTGGGCAGAGAAGCAGCCAAGTGCACCGCAGAGTGGGGCAGGCGCTCAGCTCTCAAAGTCCTGGGCAGGCCCAGACCCACCTCCTCTGGGCCCTCTTCCCGCACAGCTCCTGTCTTGTCCCTGCAACCTGTTTTGCAAATTCTGGTCTCCACAGTGCCTATGCCTATTGCTTGATACATTACATATGGGATGACAGGAGCTGAAGAACTTTTCAGAGAGCAAACAGTATCATTACATTAATTAAACCAACAACTAAAACTGCTCTGTGACTATAAAGGCCCAACACTGGACATCATGGGAGGGAGACAATCCTAATATTGATGATATTTGCTGTGTCCTCGGGATGCCGAATACTACACACAAAGTCTTAATTTGTACTGGTAGTGAAACCACAGGCACAATTCCAAGGATGACACAGGAACTCTGAGAGGAAAGGCTTGTCTGAAGCTCTACCACCAAGAACAGAATTGGGCTGTGAGGCCGCATCCATCTGCCTGACTATAAAGTTGATACTTCTTTTTATTATTATTTTTTAAATAAGCAGTAACTGCTGATTTTAAGAAACTTACATTCCCAACTTGGGTTTATAAAAGATGACAAACAATGTGATACCAGATGTAAATGGCAGGTAACATATATAAGCACGGGCCAAAGACATCTTCACCAGTGAGAGAGTCATTGTCAGCTTAGACATAACAGGGGTCTCCATGAGGAGATGGTAAAGCACAATTTTGTTGTTTTAAGATGTTGGAGATGAGCATTCCTGGGGTGGAGGAGTTGGTCAACTTGAGAAAACACACACACAAGCATACACATGCACACACACAAGCATACACATGCACACACATACACACAAATATACACATGAACACACACAAGCATGCACATGCACACACACAAGCATACACATACACATGCACACACACAAACATACACATGCACACACAAACACACACAAGCACACACACAGATAGAAAAAGGGGGTAAGTATGTGTCATTTGACAGAATATAAATCAGTCTCATGAAGGAAATTTTTCTTTGAAGACAGTGTCTGTCCAATTGGTTGTGATTCAAAAGATTTGGAAAGTTTGAGTTAAATAAAATCAAGCCAGTTTCTTTAATGCAAGACTTTTCAGAGCCTTCAACATGTTAAAAGCACTATATGGATAACAGAAACTTAGAATATGTGTTTCCCAATCTAATTTGTCAAATTTTTTTTTTTTTACAGTTCCTTTGTCAGGAAAAGATTATAGACATTGTAGAAAATGTTGCTGAAGTGAGAAGGGGAAATTGAGCTAATAGACAGGAATTCTTAAGTACTTGATTAAGACAGACATTATCCTCTAGGCAATGAAAAGCTACCAAGGGTCTTTTTATGGGGAGCTGATTTCTACTATTACGTTAATGATAGTTCCAGTCTCCAGGGTTGAGACAGCAAGACTAGCATATTCTCAAACACCGTGAGGCCAAGCTTGTCAAAACAAATACTATATGCTTTCTTCTTGGTTTACGTCATAAGCAAGCATGTATTTTGCGGTGCTGATTTACTGGAATTAGTCCAAACACTGTGGTTGGAAATAACCCACACTTTACAGGTTTTATGCAGTGGGTTGATATTTTAATCTTGCTGAGTATTAAGGATAGCAAAGAAAAGGAGCTGGTGTAGATCACTAAGCGAAGCCTCTCAAAGGTTTTTGAGTACCTGTGGCATCTCATTGGAAGAAGAAAGCAGCAATTGTAAGCCCACATGAAAACTCAGGCAGCCTTGGGGGGCACTCAGACATTTATTGTCCTTATTTACTACTTATAGTTCTGAATTCTGAAGGTTCCAGACTTCTCCCCAGAAGATAATTTTTTAAACATAGACCATTTTCATGTCAATTTTTAAAATTATCCATGAGTATAGAAGTACAGCACAGGTATTTATTCTAATGAGGTTATCAGATATTGAACCATAGTAAAGCATGTTGATGTTCAGTGAATAATAAAAGCTAATGTTTCATGTGCTGGATACTGTCGTAAGCACGTTAAACATATTTACATATTTAATTCTTATAACCTCAAGACAAATACTATCATTGTCCTAGTTTTACTAGTTTTACTAATTAGAAAACTACATCAGAGAGGGGTTAGGTAGTTTGCCAAGATAATGCAACCAGATTAGAGTTAGCTGGAGTTAGGCTGAGTTGGGTTTGGATTGAGTTAGTGAGTGTTAAACTCAGACAGTCTGATTAGATCCCTTGCTCTTAACTACTCTTCTGTTATGCCACATTCTGGTTAAGAGTGTGGTTTATAAAGACCTCCCTGTCCTTTCTGATTCCATAATATGACAGTAATAATAGCTAACAACTGAGGCACAGAGGGAGGAGTCCTATGTTCAAGGTCACACAGCTTGTAAGAGTCTGCAGTATGAGACCTGGTCCGACTGTTTTTGTAAATACTTTTTATTTAACTATATCCTTTGGAAGTTTGCTGTGTTAGGTAAATTACAGGTGAAATATCACAGATCAGATTTTGTGTTTGGTGCTTTTTACTTTTTTCTCCCAATTAACAAAAGATGTGAAAAATATTTATGACTCCCAGCTTCCAGTGTTTTTGTGAACTGTATTTATCTGACATAGGCTGGTGTATCTATTATGCATACACAAAGCACATTATGACCTTTTAAAATTATTATTTTTCATTCTTCTTTCAAAAATGTTTTAAATGATCAAAAATCATACATGAGTATGAAAGTCAAACACTAATGAAGCTCAACTGACCTACTTATAGCATTTTTTCCTGTATCGATCAAGGCAATTGGAAGAAAATGGATGTACAAGAATGGCAGTTTATATATAATAATATACTAGTTTACTACTTTAAAAACTGAGAGTTGGAAACACCACAATCAAAATGAAAGATTCGCACATGCAAAAGATTTCTTATCTTGCCATCTTTCTTTAAAGAAGTCAATTAATTATTTATGAACTCTTTCCTATAAAAATGAATTGCTTATAAGTAATTACTCTGTGTAATTTCTCTTTTGAATTAAAAATTTAAACAATTTATAATGAGTTCTCTGATGTTCTTTTGGCCCTTGACAACATTTCCTCCAAATCACTGGACATACTGATATATTGTTCTCAGATTCCTACTCCCCTGCCTATGATAAAGGATACAGCTATAAGTCATTATTTCCCAATAAAACACTATCTTAAGCAAAATATTAATAAAGTTTCCCCTCCACAAACTTTTTTCTTTTAAATATGTCTAGAAAGTGGTTGAATACTAATAAAGACCTTTCTCTATGGAAGACTTCTCAGTCTTTTGTTAGTGATCCTTGTGGTTCTATAAAAGGGGACTATAATGATATGCACTTTGAAACTTGTTGCTGAAACATTTTTAATACAAAATATCTGTTAACATTCCTGTGTAAAACAGGTATGAAATACCTATGCTTTAGAACAACATCTGGAAACACCTATTCAGTTGTTAGCTGATGACTATATGTAATTAGTTATGGATTTTTGAGGGTAATGGAGGTAAATACAATGTATGTTCAGGTTTGACTCATACTATAAAATGTCATTTCAGAAAAGAAAATTCTATTCAACATACACAATTAACAACAGTTGTAATCTGTTATCTACACAAAGGTATATAACTACTCAATGGAAATAAGCACTGTCCAAACTTTCAAATCATAGTGTCCATTTGGTCTTAAGAGTTTCAAGGTATGAAATTTCCATGCATAAAATAAAACTCTAAGTATTTTAATGAGAAAGGGATTTAAGATAGAGGATTAGGTACTTTTAAAACCAGAGGTACTTTTAAAATCAGCTGTGCCTTCAGGAATGATTCTAAGCAAGCTTGATATGCCAGGGAAGCTACAACTCTCTGAGGAATCAGGAAGGTGGGAGGTCTGGATATTGCCATTGGAACGTTGGATGTGGCAAGGAACACACAGTGAGTTCTATGACCTAAGAGCCACAAAGAGGTCTTATTGGTATTGTAACCACCACTGCTGCACCTACCACTGGACAACGTGGAAGCTGAACATGGAAGCTACACTCTGGTGGCAGGAGAAGCAACAACAACAAACAGTTCCCATTTTCCCATAACCTTTTGTTGGCAGAAAGAGCCAAAAAATCAAGGAATTGGCCTTCACCTGATAAGCTTCTTCAGAATTTTTTAAAAAGTGAATTTTTTTGGTGGACCTAATTCATATTTGGGAAGATAAGAAACAGTTTTTAGCTTTGCAGCCTCTTTAGGAAGACACACTGGAGAGAGTTGGTAATGAGTACTGAGGGCTGATCTACCACATTTAACACATTTTGAAAGATAGAAGGTTAGATTCAGAAGACTGGATGGTTCTTATCCAAGCTAGAACTGAGTAGGCCACAGGTACTCTATAATGGTATGCTTCTAAGTTTAAAAGTAACACTGAAAATGAGACATGGGAAGGGGAAGTTTAAAGGGAATAATAAGTGTTGGATCAAGTTGATATCCTGCATGGCTGAAATGAATGCTAAAGAGAGCACAAGGGTGAAGAATACATGCCCGGTTAGGTCATGACATACAGGTCAGAGACAGCCTGGATTGGGCGTTCAGAGAGAGAGAGAGAGATGAAATGAAGTGATCCTGGGCTCGAATAAAATTTTGCTTTATTTGGTGGGGCCTTGATTACATCAAATTTCTGAATTCTGGTGTACATCTTGAGAAGATAATTTTAGAGATGTAGATTGTTGCGAAATGTATGATGCTGTTTATCCTGTAGAAAAAGGGGAATCATCAGTGATTTGGGAGTAGAAGTTTACATGATCATACTGTTGTTTTATAAAAACTTCTGCAATGTAAAGCAGGATAAATTTCACTGGGACAAAGCTGGTTATTTAAGAAGGCCAATAATGAGATGTTCAGCATTTTAAAATGGTTTGTGAAAAAAAAAGAACTGAATCAAAGACACTGAAATGAAAATCAATAGGACTTGATGACTTTGAAGTTCTTAAAGGCATTCAAATTTGGATGATTAGGAAAATGATAATGCTATCCATAGAAATGGAATCATGGTCTGTGGGGTTGAACATAGTAAAAGAATTGCTTTAGAATTGAGATTGCATGTTGTAAATATATCTTTGTCATAAATTTTCACTTTCTAGTGTCTCTATAATTTACAAAGTTATATTCAAGATCATCATGAGCAAAATTATGCTGTGTTTGTATTTGCTATCTACTGTTGTCATAACCATGTTAGGTAACAAATTACCCCAAAATTTAGTGGCCTAAAACAATAACGATTTATTACTTCTCATGAATTTGCTGGTTAGCTGGGTAGTTCTGTTGATCTGGGTTGTACTCATTTAATCTCATTTTGGCTTTGGCTCATTCATGAGTCCAAGGTCAGCTGGTCAGCTGGGGCTGGCTAGTCTACACTGACCTCAACAGCAATGACTGTGAACTTTTCCACTTGCTTTTACATCATTTCACTAGGGTAGTGAGCATGTTCTCATGATAGTTGTGGGAGACCAAAAGAAAGAGTGGAGATGCAGAAGTTTTCTGAAGCCTCTGTTTACATGAAGTTTGCTATTGTTCCATTAGCACAAGACAAATAGCCAAGCTCAGAGTCAGTGTGGGAAGACACTACAAGAGAATGTAACACAGGGAGATATTGTTGAGGAGAATGCACTTAATATAAAGGCTTTCAGAATCTCCTCCCTGGTGTCACTAAAGAAGATGGGGCATCAGATGATTGTCATTATTTTAACATAGCAAGGGCCCTGGAGTAGGCTTGATGATTTTTTAGTCTGTGGCCACAACCTTATCCTTGAAATTTGCCCTAATCCTCTTGAGTTTCTTTCACTGATACCAAATCAACACCTTAGACAAATTGAAACAGAATGAAAATATTGTTAGAGGTTTCCTTTGTTCATTTTCACTTCCTCAAGTCATTTAGATGGTCTTCTGAATCTAAGAGAGTTTATATTCCCATTAAAGATTATCTGTATGAGGGTTAATGTATGTAGTTAAGATTTATTTTACTTATTTCAAATGGTCAGACTATTTTTTTTCCTCTGAAGATCTTTCTTCTTCTAATGTTAAGCAGCTAATGTTTAGAAAATGTATTATTTTAAAAGTGATGGCATTATCTTCATTTTTATTTTAATCTCAGGTTCTTTTAGAGCCCAATTTCATTTTTAATACTGACCATTGCTTTGCAAAACACTTTCCACAGCTGCATTCAGTTGTGGGATACCATGTGGACAAAATACAAAATTTTATTCTGTATTTTTTGGTTTTCACTCAAATATTAATCTCAAATGAGCAAACCCTCCATCAGGCCTTCCTCCTCCACAAATTGCAGGTCCACCAAGGTGTGAGAGTCAGGCTGATATTCTAGAGTTAGAAGAGCCTTCCAGAAGATGGGTAATATTAACTCATTTCCTACTCCTTCTCTTTTAGTTGTTGAGAGCTTGAATTCCTTCAAAATTTATATTTAAAATACTTGGTTAAATGATTTTACTTTCTGAATGTCATTTTTAAAAAATGCTTACTTAATTAGACAGAATCATTTTTATTTTCCCTTTATGTTCTATAAGGAAAAAAAAAAACAAAACTGCTACCCAGTCATGTTTCCTTACTTTTATTGGCTTGTCTCACCAATGTATATGCACCAGTGTTGAAGACAAAATGAATGAAATTAAATAATAATAATAATAATAATGATAATAACAAAAGGACACTTAGGAAAATCCTAACAAAGGGATATCTGTGAACTACTGGGGTAAAAAGTGCCATCAGCATCCCAACACCTGATTTTATTATTCTTTCTCTTCCCATGTGGTTTCCATCTGTTGCTTGTGAAAAATTTCACTGAGGTCCAGTTCACAGTAGGGCTAACTGAGCTTTTTAGAAAAGCCTGACCCTCAACGGAGCATTTGGGTCTAAGGTGTAAGTCTTGGATCTGATTACTTCTCCAATCCTGACCCAGTTCAGGAAATTAGAACCTGACCAGCTGTGTTTCCTGATTTGTAGGTTGGAGGCTGTTACCTGTCTCTTTCTCACCCAGCTTGCTGTCCTTTCCTTGGGAGTAGACACAGATGTATCCACTAAACAATTTTTCCCCAATGTTAAAACATGATTTTTCCATGTCAAGTACCACCTACATTCTTATTAAAAATGTGTGTGTGTGATATTTGGTCACTTTTTAAAAAATATTTAAGTATATTTTAAATAAAATCTCATGTGACTAATAAAATGAAAAATAACTACTATTATCTTAACTAAAAGGTAGGTAGCCATAAAAAATACAGTGAAATCAAAGTTTCTAAATTTGAACTATATCCTATGGCAGGCCATAGCTCTGAGCCTGAGGTCTCCATTTAGTAAAGAGAAAAATGATCAAATGTTCAAAAGACAAGCATCAAACAGAGCCTTCCTCTCTGAGATAGCCAGAAAGATACAAACATCTTTAAAAGGAGAATAGCTTTTTACCTAGTGATTTACCATTTATTTAAGGTCTTACTAAAGTACCATTTCTAATCACTTTATATAGGGGATTCCAACACTTTCGGAAGCACTATGTCAAACCAATTTCAGCCCAAGAAGGCAACACAGGCTTCAGCTGGTGATGCCTGAGGTCCTGTAGGGAAGGGAGACACCGTGAAATGAAGCTTCTGCACCTCCATGACCTCGTTCCCCACCCTAGACTTCCAGTCACAGATTCCAATGTCTTCTTTTCTTTCACTCTATTTATTTAGAGCCCTCTCCATGATCTTGTTCCAAGTCAAATGATATTCCTTTCTTTATGAACTAGTTCAGGATGCTGGCTCCTCATATGTTCTTTAGGGTGATGCTATAGCCAAGTATTTTCAATTCCTTGGTGACTAATTTGGCTCTGAGAGGTTAGGAACTGGTGAGGCTGAAACAACTGTACACCGTATCCGGTGAGGAGTAAAGTGCAGACTAATTTGTGAGATAGAGAACTTCTACCCTTTTCCCTTTGGCTTTAAGGTTTATTTAGAATTCATGAAGTTGTGTCTGTACTAAAAAGCTTTGAACCATTAAAGAGAATTATTTAACAAAATTTCTAAAAATGCCAGTGCAAATTGGTTTGTCTTGAAATTCTGGTGCTTTGTTATTTTGCCACCAAGAAAAGAGCTTAATAAAAAGCTTGAGGGAGAATATGAATGTAATAAATATTTCATTTTTGTAGCACATCGTGCATTGTTCTTTAGTTTCAGACCTTGCCAGCAGACAACACAGTAGTAAATTTCAGCACCTGTGGACCTGTTTCAGTAATTTATGATTTCCATTAGATTTCCATTAGAGATGGGCTGAAACAGTTCAGGCAAGTTCATGCACTCCAGCCATGAGCATGGTTGGCCTGAGGGATTGTTTGCACATGGGTATTTGGCAGCATATGTATTCTTTGTTGCCTTTCTGCTATCGTTGTTATCATTTGGGGGCTGCTCAGAACACAGAAAGAAACTACAGACATCTACTACTTAGGATTCCTCTTCTGCCACAATCTGTACTTGTTGTATTCATTCATTTAGCAAATATTTAATGAGCACTTGTTCACTGCAGGGTCCTGTGTCTCTGGGGATACATGGATGAATAGGATATGCCCCATCATATCAAGGAGTTCCTACAGGAAGAAAAATTAATTCATCAAAAAATGCAATTAAGTATTATATCACAGTACTAAATACAGCTTAACAATAGAATAAATGGCTAGTACCACTAGAGACTCTTGAAAGGAAAGAAGAGGCAGTGCTGAAGACAGGAGGAGGGCAGGGTATTCTTGGCAGGAGAACTGGTGTAAGTGAATACTCAGAGTCTGGAAGCATCGTTGATGGGCACAAAAGGCATGGACCTTCTGGAACATAGATTGGCAAGATAAGCCAGGAGCTTAGAGAGCCATGGGCTTTCTTACAGAGCACTTGAGGGGTTGTCTATAATGGTGGTAACAGTTTAAAATATTGTAATGGGATTCTTCTCTCATGCAGTTTCGTGTATTTTTACCTTTTTTCTAATCGTTTCAAGGTGTCAGTCTGATAGTAAAGAGAATTAGAATTTTTAGAGCATCAATGAGAAGAGAAAGAGTTTATATTCATTCTTTGACATCCAATAGGGGATTTTTATCACCCTAACAAGACAATGTGCTTGAAATCCTGACTTTGTCAAAGGGGGAAAAATGATGTTTCATTCCCTCCACCCTGAGCAATGGACAGCCTGACTCTTGATCTTAGAGTTTTACTGGGTGCTCAAAGTAGAAGAATTAAAGGACATGGAAGAGGAAATGAAAGTCCTTAACCCATCATTTCTGAGCCAGAGGAATATGGGCAAAAGCAGAGAAACAATAGAAAGTGAGGACATGGAAAAACTGTTCTTAATTCCCTCTTAAACCTCATTGTGTGGAGGGAAGAAGGATGGTACTTTGACTTTAACACATTGGTAATTTTTATAGGAACACTAGAGAGAAGGCCGCACGTTTTCTTCTGGAGACTCTCCACATGCGGCCACTTCCTACCTGATATAGAAGTGGTGGCAAGAGACGGTGAGAGAAAGCAGGTAGCGAGCAGAGCAGAGGCCTGGGATTCAAGGAAAGAGGCCATAGGATGTGGTACTTAGCCACAAGAGACAGATGACTGAGGCTGTAGACATCATCGTGGCTAAGAAAAGCTAAGCAGAATGAATGTCCTGGGGGTGCCGAGGTCAAGCAGGGGCCAGCCCCACCATATGGGGGAACCCAGCCAGAATCCACAGGGTTTAGCCTGACCCTCACTTTCCCCAACTCTGGCCATCTGGTGGTCACATAAGCCTGATTCCCCTAAACACACTTTGTAGAGAGCAGGGGTAAAGAGAGAAAACTCAAGAAACGGAAAATTTTACTTAAATAAATGAGCATGTGCCTAAAGGAATATTTAAGTATTTACATTGGTCTCTCTTTGCCAGCTTGAACTAAGATTTGCTATTTTTTGACTCTTCTCATTGGATCTATGTTTATTAGAAAAGACAGTTCAATTATTTAAAAAATACTACATCTTATGTGCATATCAACTTTGATGTGTAACTTTTAATGAGTATATGTGCTACAATTCACTAAAATGCTTAATATCGTTCGATCTTGTCTCTTTTTTATCCAGTCTGACAAAGTATAGGAGCCTGGCCAAAAAAAAAAAAAAAAAAGTGAACAATTAAAAAACCTAAAATGAAAAAACAGCTCTTTCTGGAATAAAGATATTCATTAAAGCATTATTTATAATGGCAAAAAAAAAGCAACAACTATATCTCTAACTTTAGCAAGTGAATTATATACCATAGATAAACTGTAAAAGTGATTAAGTAGCTGTTAAAACGTTTGTGAAGAATTTCTAATAGCATTAGAAAATCTGTAAAGTTTGTATTTACATCATTAATTTAAATATGTAAGATAAAGTGCACCTGGAAATAAGTTGGGTTTTTTTCTATCAATTTGTGTCTTTCGGTTAGTTATTATTTACTTAAAGAAAATTGCAGAAGATTGATAGGAAATACACCAAAATATCAAAAAAAAATATTTCTTAGTATAAGTTTATGATTGGTTGTTTTACTTCTTCAATTTAAAAAATTTCTCTGTACTATATACTGCACATGTACTATTTTTATAACTGGAGAATCTAAAGCAAGTTTACTTTATATAAAAATAAGGGAAGAAGGAGGAGACATGGTATAAGAGAGATCAGAGGAGTAGAGCTTTTATTCCCATCCTTTGATAAATGTTGATAAATGGAGATTTAAGGGGTAGAAATATTTATCCCTGATATATCTAAGGTAGTTCCGTAAACTGGGACCTCCCACACAACATATGAATTGGGCAGTTTAATTGATACCATTGAACTATCATTTTTGCTATCTTTCAGATGTCCTCTGTCTATTCTTCTAAAATTTTAATTTAGCTTAAATCGAAATCATTTATTTATATTTTCAAATGTAGCTTTCCCACTAGTCCCGGAAAAAAGATAAAATTTCATCAATTCCTCTTAACTAACAACTATCAACCCTCCAGGAGTCAATGCTGTTGTTTTCAGTAAGTTCATGGTCCCAGCAGCTTGGACATTAGACATCGCTGTCCAGCATTTCCAAGGTGTGTCCTTGGCCAGAGATTAATAAGTATTCCTTGCACAAAATGCTTCATGGTCAAATGACTTTGGAAATTTTTTTTTTTGCGGTACGCGGGCCTCTCACTGTCGTGGCCTCTCCCGTTGCGGAGCACAGGCTCTGGATGTGCAGGCTCAGCGGCCATGGCTCACAGGCCCAGCCGCTCCGCGGCACGTGGAAACTTCCCGGACGGGGGCACGAACCCGTGTCACCTGCATCAGCAGGTGGACTCTCAACCACTGCGCCACCAGGGAAGCCCCAGTTTTGGAAAATTTTAAACAAAATTTAACAGGTCTGTTTATGGGACGATTTCTCAGTTTACTTCTTACTCCTGCATAAATCTTTGAGGGGGAATTAAGCAAAGAGCATCTCCCAACTTTATTTGACCCAAAGCTCTTCCTATTCTTCAAAAACAGGAATTAAAATTTACCAACTTTTTCTAGTACTTCCACACATTGACAAAACTGCTGCTTCCATTAGAACGTTGTGAAAGACCTAGCTCAGGTCAAACTCCAGCAGGTAGGGAAGAAGACTGAAGATTCAAAACAGGGAAGAGACCCCTAAGAGACCGAATAGGAACATCTCAGAAGCCAGGTTGAGAGATGGGGGTTAACCAAGAGGCTGGAGGTGTGTGGGCTCCATGGGTCACAGAGAAATAGTAAGAGCAGGTGTGGCTACTTAATCTACTTCTGCAATCCATAGAGTTTCCAAGAATCACTAGGTTTCCTTACAGTTGTCTAGACACTAGTATAAGAAAGAGCAACAGGGTCTCGGAACCAAGGTTTGGTAAGGTCTAGAAATCTCCCAGCATGCATCTCCTGCCTCAGAGCTTTGGTGTTGCTGAGTGTGGGGGTCCAGGACTCCAGATCACAGCAGCTTCACATGTTTTCAAAGATAACAGGCAACATGTATTACATTATTTTCTGGTCAGGTAAGCTGAATCCAAGGCAGATTCTTCTCTGACGTGAATTCTGTGACAACACCAGTTCTAGCATCTACCGCTTCTTAGAGAAAGTTCATTATCTCCTTTAAATATCAATTTTCTCATTCCTAAAATAAAGAATAAATATATTCACATATATGCCACAGTGTTATTGTGAAGATTAAATGACATATTTATAAAGTGCTCAGAGTAGGGACTGTGACTTTTCAAGGACTTAATAAACAGTAGTTATTATTATTGTTGTAGTTAATATACAGTAGTTATTTGTATTGGTGTTGCTATTCATTTTATATATCTATAGCACATTAATCCTGAGAAGAGCATTAGAAATTATTATAATATTGAATTGACCAAGAACAGATAGAATCATTTAAATAACAGAGCTTTTGGCATGACTACTCATTTTCATCTTATTTTATTTTGGCTTCTTTATTCCTTAAACATAGAATAAAATCATGTACAGTTGCAAGCAGTGGGAATAAGGCATATGTGAGTAATTAAAATCCTACAGAATACATGGATTATTTTAGTAACTCCTCATGGGTCATTGTTTTGACATGGTTGAGAACCACTTATCGATTTTGGGTTCCAAGTATTAAAGTTGCAGGTTGGCAATCCCATGTCAAGCAGAAGATATATTGAATCTACAGTTCACTCAGTGCTATTCACCAGGCTGGAAACACAGAGATGAGCAAAATTAACCAAACACTTCGCTCAGAAAGCTTTTACTTAATTGCCATGTAATTTAAGCCTATGGTTATGAAAGTCCAGTGAGCACTCAAAATATCTGCCAATAAGAATTGATCAGCCTACATGAGTTTTGGCATGATCAAGTTCCCAGAATTTGTAGCTGTCTTAGTTAAATGCTGCTCTAAACTTCCCAGACATGGATTATGGAGGGTGAGGAACTCCTTCACGTTGCCCCTCTTAGATTTAAATTCTCCTTACCTTTGTCCACTATGACCGCTGTAATAACATTCTCACAGTTTGTCCGGGCTCTTTGCTCTCTTTAATCCCTCTGATATATTAGCAGAGTCATTGTCCTAGGAAAATGCTCTGACCAGGCCATTCTGTGGCTTCTGAAATTTCCAAACCTTTTTGGTATTGAATATAGTAATCATGACTTGAGTTTGCAGTCCCAGCCCCTGCCCCTTCCATGCCCTCTGCTCCAGCCAAATTGAATTCCTTCTGTTTCCTATAAAGGTCCCTGGTCTCCCCATTACTCTCATGCCCAATGTGCCCTTTCCTTCATCTCCACATGAGCAAATCCCACCTGCCTTTCAAGGCTCAGGTCAAATGTCTTCCCTGACTCCTTCCCTGTCAACAATAATTTATACTTCCTCAACTTCACATGGCTAAGAATTCCTTATGGCATCTCCCCAAAGTGGTAAGTATATATATATAATTTTTTTTAATATTTATGCAAGAAGATAAGGTGAAAACAATGCAGAAGAGAAACTCAAAGATGTGCATGCATATGTGCGTACACACACACACACACACACACACACACACACACACACACCATGTTTCAGTCTTTATGGTACTAATGAATAGAGGTATATATTCCCTATCATCAGTGCAAGAAGGTGATTGAAACAAACATCCACATGAGATGGACTCATAGCGTCTCTAACTTATGATTCAATTGATCCTTCTTTTTCTATTTGGGGTCAGTTGTGGCCCTTTATTTATAAAGAGATTTATAATGTTTCTGCCTCTCCCCCAAGCCCTCAGTAATTCTATTTCATAAAGTCATACTTTTGTACATAGGGTTTGCTTAGAGAAAAAATATACTCTTGTTTCACTGCATCTTAGGTGTTCAGCAATAATGTAGGACTTCCTTTGCTTTGTTTTTCATTTTTTTAACCTTTCTACCACTTTCATGCATACAAACGTAAGAGTACTTAGGAATTTAATAATCCAGTCGGTATCCTATCATATTCGTGAGAATAAAAACTCCCAATATCATAGCAAGCTGTGAGCCACTGTATCTAAGTGCAAACATTCTCCTCCTCACACACTCCACTTGGGATGCTTCCTGGAATCTATCATTTAAGCTGTGGGTCACTCCAGGGCATGTGTCTTGCTGTCACAATGTCTTACTACAAGCGCATTTTACAGTGATTTTCAACAGCCTGAAAAGTGACATTATCACAGAGGGATTTCTGATAGTCACCTTCCAGAGGGGAACCTCGTCCAGAAGGTCAGTACACATGGAGTTTAAAGTAGTGATTAGCTACTGAGGCTGCAAATTCATGGATACACAGAGTGAGAGCTACAATCCTCCGAAGGTATTATTCACATCAGATAAAAAGTTAGGTGCAGTGTGTGCTTGTGTGTGTTTCTTCCTCTGTGTTTTAAAAAATATGTCCAGGTTTCTTTGCATTAATTCCTATGTCACAAGATTGGAAAATAAAACAACAAATTGATATTTCATATATATCTTCAAATAAATTAAAGAACAAGAAGTAAAAAATAGGTTAGATAGATAAATTTAAAGCATATTATTTTTGTGCTTATTGCAAATATACATAATTTACTTTGAAGATTTTGCTGTTGACACTATCAATACAACCATAATACATGTATATGTGTTCATGAATTCTTAAACTGGGAAAATATTAATTAATTTCACAAACATTTACGTGTTGTCAGTTATGTGTAAAGCACTCCCAGTACTGCGTGTTTTGTAGGTAAAATGATTAATTAGACAGTTTTCTATTAATTTGTATCTGAACGTTGGTATGAATGTTCCCAACTTCACTTGGTCCACCTTAGACAGGGTTTTGAGTCAGCACTGTCCTGGTTTATAAATTCTGAGCCTGTCCATTTTGACTCCATGCCTTTCTGGGCTGCTCTGCCCCAACCCACCCACCACCTCTTTGTTGATTCTCTTGTATGATTTAAGTATCTATTTAACCCTCCTCCCTTCCTCAAGCTGAAACTCCTTTGAAGGCTGGAAAACATACTCAAATAGACTCTTATCTTGTGGTAAGCCCTCCTCTTCCCTCCATCCAATAGCAACTACTACAGTTCTATTCTTACTTATTTAATCAAATACCAGATATGTCTACATCATTCTTTCAGATTTACTTATCATTATATCAAGTAAATAATTTGAGGATACTTAAAGAAGTTTGAAATTTTTATTCCTTCAAGGAATTTAAATGCAGAATAAAAGAGAAGATTTGCACAGTGCAACATTTAAAGGACAAGACAGTTATTGTGACTCATGTTTTAATTATATGAATATAACATAGGAACTATTAAAAATTCCAGTCAGTACTAAATGAGGCTCAAAGGAACCTTAAAATTAATATGTTCAAAAAAAATTCTGATTTTCTTTCCCTTTCTGAGACTGTTTTTCTCCTGTGTTCCCCATCTGCTTGCCCAAACCATACAATGAGGACTCAAAATCGATACTACTGCTTCCCCAACTTCTCACTTCTGATTTATTGTGGAGACCTCTCTGTGAATCCATTCTCTTTTTTTTTCCCATCTTCACCACAGAGACTCAAGCCCATCCATCCATACTTGTCTAGTCCACGCGAACACTTCCTCCTTTGTCTATCTGCACTAACATTTTGCCCCTGCCAATCCCTTTTCCACAATACAAACAAATTATTTTTAAAACTCAAATCTGATCATTGAAAACCCTTTGAGAATCTCTATTGGATAAAGATAAAATTCCTTAACATGATTTCTAAGACCCTGCATGATTTTCCCCTCTCCACATTTTTTCTTCTCCAATATCAATTAGTGCCTCCATTTACACTGGTTTTCTTTCTATCCTTACTAAGCCTTTGTCCCTTGCCCCAGAACCTCTGTACATGCTATACTGCCTGGAGAACTCCCCATTCCTCCTCCTGACTGGGAAGTTCCTTTTCATTCCTTAAATATCAGACTAACCATCGTTTTCTCAATGCAACATTCCTTAACCATCAAGACGTGATTCTTTGTACCATGTTCATAATTTTACAGCTCTTACTAAAGTGGCAAATTTACTATATTTTATTTTATTTTATTTCATTCTGTATTACTGAAATCTAAATTCTGTTAATACATATATGTTGAATGAGTAAACAAAGAGAATTCAATAAAAATGGAATCATGTACTAATTGTGATACAGGTAAGCTATCATATGAAGAGATCCAAATATAGACTGGCTTAAAAGAACTAGTTTATTTTTTTCTCACCAGATAGTCTCTATGTCAGCAATGCATGGGTAGAAGGGTAACTGCTCTGCACCAGAAGGCCCATCTTATTTCTTTGATGTTTCCCCTACCAGGTTGTTCTGGCGGTTACGATTGAAGCTTGGGTGCCTGCCACATCCACTCTCCAGCCTCTGGGAAGTGGAGAAGTCCTGGGAAATAGTTCATCTTCAAAGAGATGATACAGAGCCTCAAACAACACTTCCACTCACCTCTCATTGCTCCAAACTTGTCACACTACCATTGCTAGCTTCAAAGGATGCTTTAGATGAGTGACTATGTGCCCAGATAAAACTAGGGTTCTCTAAGTAAAAGGAAAGAG
>NW_006795911.1:272967-292413 GCF_000442215.2 Lipotes vexillifer | reverse complement strand
CTACACATGCTCTGTTTTATTTCTCAGAAATTCCCATTTTAACTAGTGTCAACAATTTCTTATATACAAAACAGTTTCATGTGCAAGCATGCCATGTGTTTGCACACACACACACAATTCATTCACCCATATATATAGATGCTTTTTGCTGTTTCTCTTTTTTTTTCTTTTCTCACACACAAATCACTACATATTATAAAGTTTATTGTGTTTTATTTCACTTGTTTTATCTCATTTCCTAACTTGCCTTGGAATACCATCCATATCTTATCACCTTCTTTATTTTCTTAACCAGGTAGTATTACATTTTATTAGTTTGGTAATTCATATGTCTCTGATTGATTGAGGTACAGATTGCTTCCAGTTGCTACTATTTTTTGTGTGAATTTTTTTTCTTTTTTTAAAATTTTTTTTCTCTTACAGACATGCCCACAATGATATCCTAGCATGAGGGGCATTACAGAGTGGTGGTTATGAGGACTGGCTTTGAAGTGGACTCCTTGAATTTCAGACCTGCTTCTACCTTGTGACTATGGGAAACTTACTTAACCTCTCTGTGCTTCAATTTCCTCAAAATGGACAAGATGATAATTCTTATCTCTTTATATTATAAAGATTAAGTGAGCTAATAAACTTAGGGTAATGCCTACTTATAGAAAATCCTCATAAATATGAACTATAATTGTTGGTTTTTAACTTTTTATTTTGAAATAATTTTAGACTCATATTAAAGAAGCAAAAACAGTAGAGGATTCCCATGTGCCCATCACCCATCTCCCTTCAGAGATAACATATTACTCAATAGTACAATTATAGAAAGCAGAAATTAACTAAATGAGTTACTTGGATTTCATTAGGTATTTTTTTGTATTAAGACTTTTTGTAGAGAGGTTTAAAGTTCATAGTATATTTGAGGGGAAGGTACAGAGGTTTTCCATATATCCTCTGTCCCTCATGCGTGCATAGCCTTCTCAATTATCAACATTCCCCACCACAGTGGTACATTTGTCACAACTGATGAATCTATATTGGCACATCATAATCACCCCAAGTCCCTAGGTTACATTAGGGTTCACTGTTGGTGTTGTATATTCTATGGCTTTGGACAAATATATAATGACATGTATCCACCATGATAGCATCATATGGAACATCTACACTGACCTAAAACCCCTGTGCTCCTCTTATTTATCCTTTTCCATCCAACCCTGGCAACCTGATCTTTTTACTGTCTCCTTAGTTTTGCCTTTTATAGACTGTCATACAGTTGAAATCACACAGCACGTAACATTTTCAGATTGGCTCCTTTCACTTAGAAATATCCATTTAAGTTTCCTCCATGTCTTTTCATGGCTTGATGTCTCATTTCTTTTCAGTGCTGCATAATATTCTCTTTTCTAGAGGTACCACAGTTTATTTATCCACTTACCTACTGAAGATCATTTTGGCCGTTTCCAAGTTTTGGCAATTATGAATAAAGCTGCTATAAATATCTCTGTGCAGGTTTTTGAATGGACATATTTTGTACAGTGTCTCTACCATTTTACCGTCTTGCAAGCAACAGATATGGGATCTATTTGTTCTGCATCCTAGTCTGGACATAGTATTGTTGGTTAATGTTGATATTTTTCTATGTGCTTATTTGCCATCTTTATATTCTGTTTTGTGAAGTATCTAAGTATTTTACCAATCTTCTAATTAAATCAATTTCTTACTTCTAAACTCAGAAAGTTGTTTACTCTAGAAACAAGTCATTTGTCAGATATTGTAAATATTGTTTCCAAGTACGTGGCTTATCCTTTCATTCTCTTAGAATGCCTTTTTACAACAAAAGTATTTAATTTCAATGCAGTCCCATTAACTATATTATACTTTTAAGGATTCTGTTTTTGATGTCATACCTAAGAATCTGTCACCTGTCCCTAAGTCACAAAGATTTTCTCTTAAGTTTTCTTCTAAAAATTTTATAGAATCTGAATAAATTGTTGTATATGCTGTTAGGTTAAATCTTTTTGCCAATGGATGTCCATTTTTTCCAACACTATATGTTAAAAAGACTATCCCTTCTACACTGAATTGTTTTTGCCACTTTGTGAAAAATGAGAAGTTTGTCATTATGTGGTTTTAGTTCTACCTCTCTGTTCTTTTCCATTCACTGATCCATGTGTCTCTCCTTCCACTAATATCACACTTTCTTGAGAAATATTGGTACTTTTTTGAAATCTTTATCTCTTTTAATTCTTTTATCTCTCATATATATATATTTTAGAGTCAGTTCACAATATCTACAAAAAATCATGCTGTGTTTTAGATAGGAATTGCATTAAACTGATTTAGGAAGAATTGACATTTTACTATATCGAATCTTCAAAACGATGAATACAATATGTCTCTCAATTTATTTAGATTTCCTTTTATTACTTTCATCATCATTTGTAGTTTTCAGCTTACAGACACTGTTTATGTTTAGTTAGAGTTACATCAAAGGATTTAATCATTTTTTGGAGTTATTGTAAAAGATATACTGTTTTTCTATTTTTATTTCTACATGTTCATTGTTAGTATACAGAAATAAAATTGATTTTTTTGTGTGTGTTGATCTCATATCCTATGAACTTCCTGAACTTATTAGTTCTAGGAGTATTTTTTTATACATTCCTTGTTATTTTCTGCATAGAAAACATGTCATCTGCAAGAAGAAACAAATTTTATTTCTTCCATTCTAATCTGTACTTCTCTGATTTCCTTGCCTTGCCTTATTGCACTTGCTAGGATTCCCAAGAGTAGTGAGAGTGGACATCTTTGCTTTGTTCTTGATCTTTGGGGGAAAGCAGTTGATTTTTCACCATCAAGTACAATATTAGCTGTAGAGTTTTTAGATCTTCTTTGTGAAGTTGAGGAATTTCTCCCTCTATTCATTTATTTCTGATCTGATCTTTATGATTTCTTTCCCTCTATTCATAATGCATGAATCTTTTTATCATGTATGGTGGTTGAATTTTATCCAATGCTCTCTGTGTATGAATTACGATGATCACATGATTTTTCTTCTTTAAACTGTTAATATGGTTTAATATTTTGTTTGATTTTCAAATACTGAACAACTCTTGAATTTCTGCAACAAACACCTCTTAGTTGACAAACATTATTCTTTTTATATATTGTATATTTAATTTGTTCAGATTTTGTTTTGGATTTTATGTTTATATTTACATGGTATACTGGTTGATGTTTTATTTTTTTTCTCTCTCTTCTCTCTTTTTTTTTTTTTTTGTACTGTCTTTGTTTGGTTTGCATATCAAGGAAATGCTGACCCCATTACATGAGTTATATCTTCTAATTTTCTGAAAGACATTGTATAGAATTTGTGCTTTTTATCATTTAAATATTTGCTTGTATTTACAAATGAAATAATCTAGACCAGAAGATTTCTTATTTGGAAGATTTCTAATAAGAAATTCAATTTCCTTATTAATCAAGAAAGTATTCAGCTTATTTATTTCATCTTGAATGAGTTATGTTAACTTATAGTTTTCCAGGAATCTGTCCATTTCATATAAGTTATTGTATTTAAGTGCACAGAAGAGTTTGCTATGTTCTCTTATTATCCTGCTAATGTCTAGGTTCTGTAATGATAAGCCATCATTCATTCCTGATATTACTGATTTGTGTATTCTCTTCTTTGTTGGTCATTCTTGATATGATAATATTAATATATTATTGGCATTTAAAAGGTACCAGATTTCAGTTTGATTCATTTTATTGTTTTTCTGTTTTAAATTCCATTAATTTCTACTATAATCTTGTTTCTCTTCTTGCTTGGGATTTACTTCATTTAGCATAATACCCTCTAGTTCCATCCATGTTGTTGCAAATGGCAAGATCATTCTTTTTTATGGTTGATTTATAAATATTATATATAATTAATATATACATTATATATATGTATAGTCTTTATTCATTCCTCTTTTGATGGGCACTTAGGTTGCTTCCATATCTTGGCTACTGTTCTTTGCATTCTTGGCTGCAAGGAACATAGGGGTGCATATATCTTTTTAAATTAGTACTTTCATTTTCTTCAGATAAATATGTGAATAATATTTCTCTCTCAATGTGCTTTTAAGTATATTATTGTATATTTTAAGTACCTTCTTTCAAGTATATATAGTTATTTTTAGGTTTCAGAAATTTGATTATATTTTGCACAGGCATATATTCAGATTTATTCTGTTTGGAGCTCATTTGGCTTCTTGAATCTGCTAATGTTTGCCTTTCATCAAATTTTAGAAGCTGATATTCTCTCTAATATTTTTCAGCTCTGTACTTCCTCCCTTCTCCTTCTGCAATTGTTTTGACACTGATGTCAGATCACTGTTCTTGCCTCATTGGTCCTGGGACTGTGTTCTTCTTTTTTTTGGTCTTTTAAATCAAGTTTCTTTTTTTTATAGCAGTTTTAGGTTTACAAAATAATTGAGCAGAAAGTACAAAGAGTTCCCATACACTTCTTATTCCCTGCCCTGGACAACTCTTCTTCATTATTGACATCCCCCACCAAGCAGAGTGGTATGTTTTTTACAGTCAATGAACCTATATGGACATGTCATTATCACTCAAAGTCCATAATTTACATTAGAGTTCACGCTTGGTGTTATACATTCTATAGTTTTGGACAAATGTATAATTACTTGTATCCACCAGTATAGTATCAGACAAAATAGTTTCAATGCCCTAAAAATCCTCTGTGCTCTGGTAGAACTTATCATAGGATTGTAATCCAATACTCTAGAAACTGAATATGGCTATCTGACTTCCTTTGGCCAGAGAAATGTTAGCAAAAGTGAGATTGGTCACTTCTGAGTAAAACTTAAATAGATGGTGAGAGCTCCCCTGCTTTCTCTATCATGGTTATTTGCTATCTCCAAATGTTGGATGTGACATCAACTTGTTTCCTGATGAGGATAACATTAAGTAATAGCCCAACCAACATGTAAATATGTGAAGTGCTTGTTAGAGTAAGTTAAAAATAGCTTGTTTTAGGCCATTGATTTTTTTTTAAATTTATTCATTACTATGACATAAAATCATCTGAGTGATACAATGTATGTGTGTGTGTGTTTGTGTGTGTGTATCCTCGTGTGGTAGACACCCAAGGAAGCAGACTTTAAAATGTATGTCTCACTCTTCTTTGTCTGTTATCCTTTCCACTTCTGGTGACTTAACCCATTTTCCTTCCCAAACTTATTCTTTTCCTTTCCAATGTGGACCTGGTGATGGTGAAGATCAGGTTACTTGTGCATGCATCCCAGTCAGGTGCATGGGCACTTAGTCTATATAGACTGGATCAATCACAGAAAATTATCTCACCTGGCAGAGTTTTGTGTTAGGGGTGGGCATGTAACCCAAGCTAGGTCAATTGGACTGTCTTGCAAAAAATGTGAAATGTGCTGTGTTCAGGATATGGCTGAAGCAGAGCCATGCTCCAACAGCCCTCCTCAATTCCTGTCACTGTGATCACTCTTGCCCCCTTCTCTCCTATGCTTCCTAAGCCATATTCATTTGTCTTTAATTTTGTGGTTCTTCAGTGTCCATTCAAAAATTTTCCCTGCTTAGCCTGCCTGAAATAACTAACATTAGTTCTGTTGCTTGACTCTAAAGAACCTTATTTCATAAATATAAAGTGATTTTTCTTTTAATGATTTACTTAAAGATAAGTTCCTTGGACTTACTATTTCTTCTAATGAATTAATTTAGGTACTCATGCATACCAATTTTCCCTTGTACTTTCCTTAGGTTTATCTTACTACATTTTCTAACATTGAATTAAATATTTAGTTGGTTTATTTCTTTTGATTGCTTGTCTAGAAATTCACATTGTAAAAGCTATAAAATACCCTCAAAACATTCTTTTAGATTTATCCCATGCTTTTAAATTTTAGCATTTTTATTTTAATTATATTCTAAATATTCCATAATTTTGAATTTTCTTTTTCATCAAAAATCGAGAATTTAATTTTAATTTAAGATCATTGTTTTTTTTCCAATCTTGTTATTAATTTTATTTTTAAATTTCATTTTGTTCTGAATATGATTTGCACTTTTTCCAAATTTTATAATTTATTGAAAAGTTCTTTGAAGTATACTAAAAAATCATTGTTTTTAATCTCATGAACATTTAAGAAGAATATATGTTTATAGTTTTAGGGTATGGATGTCATATGTGTCCATTTCATCTATCTCATGAGTGACATTTTATTTCCCTATGTCTATACTTTTTGTGTTGTACTGGGTCCAAAATGGCCAGAGACAGATGAGGTATTTCTGTACTAAGACTCTTATTATTTATTTTGCAATGATTTTGCATTATAAACATTTGGTGATATAATTTTTAATGCAGAAAAATACACGACCTATATTTAGTGTGTGTTGTACGTTGTGTTATTCTAAAGTTCTCTTGCATGTCTTGATTTATGAATGTGGTTTCATTCTGTGAAAAAGTTGTTCAGTGATCAATGACAAAGTGAACAGATAGGTCTGAACAGCTAGTTCACATGAGAAAAAATAAAAATAACCAATGAACGTGTAGAAAGAATACCCAAGATTTTTTACTGAGGGTGGAGTCAAGATGGCCGACTAGGAGGACATGGAGTTCATGTCTCCACACAACTAGGAAACCTACCAGGCACTAGTGGGGAGCCATTGACACTTAAGGGGATGGGAGGAAACCCCAAGCTACAGGGTAAGTGATAGGAGAGAAAGAGTGGGGTGGAGAAGTAGAGGTAGGATGGGACCCACAACCCTAAGGGGTGGCTGGGGGGAGGGGAGGCGTTTCCATGCCCAGAAGGGGCAGACCCATGGTTAGGGGATCAACAGGGAAGGGGGAGACCATCTGGAGAGTGGAGGATTGGAAGAGAATGAGGCCAGCATTTTCCCTGGCCACTTGGGTCCCAGGGAGCCTGCTGAGGTCTTGGGCCTAATCCTCTGCCCTCCAAGGCTCCCTCTGGCCCTGCTGAGCCTAAGCCCTACCCAAAACTCCCCCCCAGGGCCTTATCACCAAACTCTTCACTCCAAGGCCCCCACCAGCCATGCTACCTTTCCCAGCTGCAGGGGTCCTGAGCCTAGGCGCTGTCCCTGCCCTAAACCCTGCCCCTGACCAAGCCCCACCCCCACCTAAGTTCCACCCCCCCATAGCCAAGGTCTTTTCTGGTCTCTTTTCTTTTTTTAATTTGTGGTTCTGTTTTACCTTGTTGTTGTTTCATTTATATTTTTTATTTTTTGCAATATATATTTTTTTATTTTTCTAATTTTATTTTATTCTTTATACTTTGTTACTGTTCTGCTCCTTTTGGCTTATTCCCCCCTGTGTTTCTTTTTTATCTATTTTTCTGATACATATTTTTATTTTTCTAATTTTACTTTATTTTGTATTCTTTGTTATTTTAGTGCTCCTTTTGCTTTCTTATCTTTTCTTTTGCTGAACTGCACAGCTTGTGAGATCTCGGTTCCCAGGCCAGGAGTTGGGCCTGAGATCCTATGGTGGGAGAACTGAGTCCAAACCACTGGACTAACAGAGAACCTCAGACCCCAGGGAATATTAACCAGAATGAAGTCTCCCAGGGGTCCTCCTCTCAGCATCAAGACTCAGTTCTACCTAAAGGCCTGCAAGCACCAGTGCTGGTTGTCTCAGGCCAAACAACCAGTAAGACAGGAATACAGCCCAACCCATCAAAAAATGAATGAGTTGACAAAAAATAAGTTACAAATCAAGGAGCAAGGTAAAAACCTACACAAACAAATAACTGAAGAGGAAATAGGCAACCTACCTGAAAAAAATCCAGATTAATGATAATAAAGATGTTCCAAAATCTCAGAAATAAAATAGAGGCATGGATCAAGAAAGTATAAGAAACGTTTAACAAAGAACTAGAAGAACTAAAAAACAAACAAATGGTGATGAACAACACAATAGCTGAAATGAAAAATACACTAGAAGGAATAAATAACATAACTGAGGCAGAAGAATGAATAAGTGAGTTGGAAGACAAAATGGTGGAAATAACTGCCAAGGAGCAGAATAAAGTAAAAAGAATGAAAAGAATTGAGGACAGTCTCAGAGACCCATGGGACAACAGGAAGTGCTGTTGAAGAGAAGAGAAAAAGAAAAGGTTTGAGAAAACTTTTGAAGCGATTATAGTGGAAAACTTCCATAGAATGGGAAAGGAAATAGCCACCCACGTCCAGGAAGCACAGAGAGTCCGATACAGGATAAACCCTAGGAGAAACACACCAAGGCACATATTAATCAAACTAACAAAAACTAAATTCAAAGAAAAAAAATATTAAAAGCAGCAAGGGAAAAGCAACAAATAACATACAAGGGAATCCTCATAAGGTTATCAACTAATTGTTCAGCAGAAACTCTGCAGGCCAGAAGGGAGTGGCAGGATATATTTAAAATGATGAATGAGAAAAACCTACAACCAAGATTACTCTACCCAGCAAGGATCTCATTCAGATTCAACAGAAATCAAAAGCTTTACAGGCAAACAAAAGCTAAGAGAATTCAGCACCACTAAACCAGCTTTACAACAAATGCTAAAGGAGCTTGTCTAGGCAGGGAACACAAGAGAAGAAAAAGACCCAAAAAATAAACCCAAATCAATTAAGAAAATAGTAATAGGAACATACATATCGATAAGCACCTTGAATGTAAATGGATTTAATGCTCCAACCAAAAGACAAAGACTGGCTGAATAGATACAAAAGCAAGACCCATATATATGTTGTCTACAAGAGACCCACTTCAGACCTAGGGACACATGCAGCCTGAAAGTAAGGGGTTGGAAAAAGATATCTATGCAAATGGAAATCACATTTCCATTGGAAAGCTGGAGTAACAATACTCATATCAGATAAAATAGACTTTAAAATAAAGACTGTTACAAGAGATAAGGAAACTACAAATGATTAAGGGACAAATCCAAAAAGAAAACATAACAATTGTTAATATTTATGAACCCAAAACAGAAGCACCTCAATACATAAGGCAAATGCTAACAACCATAAAAGGGGAAATCGACAGTAACACAATAATAGTGAGGGACATTAACACCCCACTTACACCAATGGATAGATAATCCAGACAGAAACTAAACAAGAAAACACAAGCTTTAAATAACACAATAGATCAGATAGATTTAATTGAAATTTATAGGACCTGAATGTGGAAGAAAACACTTTCTTCTCAAGTGCACACAGAACATTTTCCAAGATAGATCACACATTGGGTCACAAATCAAACCTCAAAAAATTTAAGAAAATTGAAATTGTATCAAGCATCTTTGCTAATCACAACACTATGAGATTAGAAACCAATTACAGGAAAAAAAACTGTAAAAAACACAAACACATAGAGGCTAAACAGTGTGATGCTAAATAACCAAGAGATAACTGAATAAATCAAAGAAGAAGAAGAAAAAAAAAAACAGAAATAAATGACAATGAAAACAGGATGACACACAACCTACAGGACACAGCAAAAGCATTTCTAATAAGGAAGTTTATAGCAATTCAATCTCACCTCAAGAAACAAGAAAAATCACAAATAAACAATCTAACCTTACATGTAAAGCAACTAGAAAAAGAAGAACAAAGAAAACCCAGAGTTAGTAGAAGGAAAGAAATCATAAACATCAGAGCAGAAATAAATGAAATAGAAATTAAGAAAAAAACAATAGCAAAGATCAATAAAACTAAAAGTTGGTTCCTTGAGAAGATAAATAAAATTGATAAACCTTTAGCCAGACTCATCAAGAAAAAAAGGGAGAGGACTCAAATCAATAAAATTAGAAATGAAAAAGGAGAGATTACTTCTGACACCACAGAAATACAAAGGATCATAAGAGACTACTACAAGCAGCTCTATGCCAATAAAATGGACAACCTGGAAGAAATGGAGAAATTCTTGGAAAGGTACAAATTTCCAAGACTGAAACAGGAAGAATTAGAAAATACAAACAGACCAATCACCAGTACTGAAATTGAAACTGTAATTAAAAATCTTCCAACAAAATAAAGCCAAGGAACAGATGGCTTCGTGGGCAATTTCTATCAAACATTTAGAGAAGAGTTAACACCTATACTTCTCAAACTCTTCCAAAATATTTCAGATGTAGGAACACTCCCAAATTTGTTCTACGAGGCCACAATCACCCTGATACCCAAACCAGACAAAGTTATCACAAAAAAAGAAAATTACAGGCCAATATCACTGATGAAGATAAACACAAAAATCCTCAACAAAATATTAGCAAACTGAATCCAAAAATACATTAAAAGGACCATACACCACGATCAAGTGGGATTTATCCCAGGGATGCAAAGATTCTTCAATATACGGAAATCAAACAATGTGATACATCATATTAATAAATTAAAGAATGAAAACCATATGATCAACTAAATAAATGCAAAAAACAAAAGCTTTTGATGAAATTCAACACAAACTTATGTTAAAAACTCTCCAGAAAGTGGGCATAGAGGGAAACTACCTCAACATAATAAAGGCCATATATGGCAAACCCACAGCAACATTTGCAATGGTGAAAAACTAAAAGCATTTCCTCTAAGATCAGGAACAAGACAAGGATGTCTACTCTCACCACTGTTATTCAATATAGTTTTGGAAGTTTTAGCCATAGCAATCAGAGAAGAAAAAGAAATAAAGGGAATCCAAATTGGAAAAGAAGTAAAGCTGTCACTGCAGATGACATGACACTATACACAGAAAATCCTAAAGATGTTACAGAAAACTTCTAGAACTAATCAATGAATTTGGTAAGGTAGCAGGATACAAAAGTAATGCACAGAAATCATTTGCATTCTTATACACTAACAATGAAAGATCAGAAAACAAAATTAAGGAAACAATTCCATTTACCATTGCAACAAAAAGAATAAAATACCTAGGAATAAACTTAACTAAGGAGGTAAAAGACCTGTACTCAGAAAACTATAAGACACTGATGAAAGAAATCAAAGATGACATAAACTGCTGGATTGAATGAATCAATATTGTAAAAATCACTATCCTACCCAAAGCAATCTACAGGTCCAATGCAGTCCCTATCAAATTATAAATGGCATTTTTCACAGAATTAGAACAAAAAGTTTACAGTTTGCATGGAAACACAAGAGACCTCAAATAGCCAAAGCAATCTTGAGAAAGAAAGATAGAGCTGGAGGAATCAATCTCCCCAATTTCAGACTATACTACAAAGTTACAGTAATCAAGACAGTATGGTACTGGCACAAAAACATAAATATAGATCAATGGTACAGGATAGAAAGCCCAGAAGTAAACCCACACACCTATGTTCACCTGATCTGTGACAAAGGAGGAAAGAATATACAACAGAGAAAAGACAGTCTATTCAATAAATGGTTCTGGGAAAACTGGACTGCTACATGTAAAAGAATAAAATTAGAACACTCCATAACACCATACACAAAATAAACTCAAAATGGATTAAAGACCTAAATGTAAGACCGGACATTATAAAACCCTTAGAGGAAAACAGGAAAAACACTCTTTGACATAAATCACAGCAATAAATTTTTTGACCCACATCCTAGAGTAATGAAAATAAAAACAAAAATAAAAAAATGGGACCTAATTAAACTTAAAAGCTTTTTCACAGAAAAGGAAACCATAAAAAAGATGAAAGGACAACCCACAGAATGGGAGAAAATATTTGTAGTGAAGCAATGGACAAAGGATTAATCTCCAAAATATACAAGCAGCTCATGCAGCTCAATATCAAAAAAACAAACAACCCAATCAAAAAATGGGCAAAAGACATAAATAGACATTTCACCAAAGAAGACATACAGATGGCCAAGAGGCACACGAAAACATGCTCGACATCACTAATTATTAGGGAAATGCAAATCAAAAGTACAATGAAATATCACCTCACACAGGTTAGATTGGCCATCATCAAAAATATCCACAAACAATAAATGCTGGAGAGGGTGCACAGAAAAGGGAACCCTCTTGCACTGTTGGTGGCAATGTAAATTGATACAGCCACTATGGAGAAAACTATGGAGGTTTCTTAAAAAACTAAAACTAGAACTACCATATGACCCAGCAATCCCACTACTGGGCATATACACTGAGAAAACCCTTAATTCAAAAAGACACGTGTACCCCAATGTTCATTGCAGCTCTATTTACAATAGCCAGGACATGGAAACAACCTAAATGTCCATCAACAGGTGAATGGATAAAGCAGTTGTGGTATATATATAATGGAATATTACTCAGCCATAAAAATAAATGAAATTGGGTCAGTTTTAGGGATGTGGATGGACCTAGAGTCTGTCATACAGAGTGAGGTAAGTCAGAAAGGGAAAAACAAATATTGTGTATTAATGTATGTATGTGGAATCTAGAAAAAAATGGTACAGATGAACCTATTTGCAGGGCAGGAACACAAACACAGACATAGAGAATGAACAAATTGGGAGATTGATAAAAATACATTACCATGTGTAAAATAGATACCTAGTGGGAAACTGCTGTATACCACATGGAGTTCAGCTCAGTGCTCTGTGATGACCAGATGGGTGGGATGGGGGTGGAGGGAGGTCCACGAGGAAGGGGATACATGTATACATATAGCTGATTCACTTCATTGTAGAAAGTAACATAACATTGTAAAGCAATTATACTCCAATAAAAAAAAAGGAAAAGAATGCCCAACATTATTAATAATAATGAAAATAGCAGTGTATAATATATTCTATAAAAATTCCTGTAATAATTTTACTCTGTAGTAGGTGAAGAGTGAGGTAATTGGCATTTTCCCTTGTTGATGACAGTGGATACATTAGTACAATTCTATTTTGAATAACCAAAATTTAAAATATGCATACCCTACCAAGCCTAGGAATTTCTCTTCGTAAAAAAAGATCACAAAGATGTTATTTTCAGAAGAATAATAAAAACTCTTGGAAGATAACTAAAGAGCTCATCAAAAAGAGATTTGTTAAATTAAGATACATTCATACAATGAACTATTAAAATATAATTATTTGAGAGTATATATGGTTAATAATGATGACTTAAAGGGGTTTTTATTCCACAATTTCTCTGGAACCAATTAAAAAGGACAAAAACATAGAAAAAATGTTCATGGTCAATAAAACTAGGAAAGAGTTCCTACCAGCCAGAGTAAGAGAAATAGCTGCCAAATAGCCAAATATATTGAGGTCAGAATAGAAACAAGGGAAGACACAGCCATTTACATGATCAAATAAATACATAAATGGAGGAGAAGAGAAAAATCTTTCATGCAGAAATTTCAAATAATTTATGTAGATATTCCCCCTCGTCTAGGAGGTGAAGTGTAGCTCCCCAACCCTTAAGTGTGGGCTATGTATATCAACTTCCGTCCGAAGAGCAATGTATAGAAAGAGAGAAAAGTAACTTACAGTGGAAAAACCTGGCAAACCTCAGCCAGGTGACCAATGTCAACATCAACGGTTATAACTTATGTTGACAGCATGTACTCTTGAAATGATATCATGAAAATGTCCCTTTACATCTGTAGTCTTTTTTCCAGAAACACCTAATTCCAGTCTAACCATGAGAAAATCACCAGACCAACCCCAATTGAGGGGCATTCTTCAAAAATACTTGACCAGTACTGCTCAAAACTGTTAAGGTTACCCAAAATAAGGAATGCCTGAGAAATCATCACAGCTCAGAGGCTCAGAAAGCATGATGTCTACATGTAATGTAGTATCCTGGATGGGATACTGAAATAGAAAATAGTCATTGGGGGAAAAAAAAAAACTAATATAATCTGAATGAAGTTTGGGCTTTAATTCATAATAATTAGTTATTATTATTATTATTTCATTAGTTGTAAAAATATTATTTATTTATTAGCTGTGACAAGTGTTCCATAGTTATATAAGATGTTAGTGACAGGAGAAACTGGGTGTACAGTATATGGAAACTCTGTAATATCATTGCAACTTGTCTATGGTTTTAAAACTACCATAAAATGTTTTAAATACTTAAATTATTTTTTAAAAATCGTATGAAATATTACTAAATGGAAAATTATTTATTAGATTTGTTTCCTATGTTCCTTCAAAGGGAGGACATAGAAACAATTGGCAGAAGCTAAAAGGAAGCACATTTTAGTTCTATAAAACAACATCTTTTTTTAACAATTTGAGCAGTCTAGGGCTGATTCAACAGTGGAGGTAATCAAGTTATAGTTGGAGGAACACTTGCTAGAGATTTTGAAAAACTGATTACAGCATCTAATAAGGGTTAAACTAGACAATAATAAAAATAACTTTTTGAACAATTTCATGTCCTTCATATAATTTAATCCTCACAACACCTCCACTTAACAGACAAGGAAAGTGAGTTCCTATGAGAGCCTGAGACTTGCCTGAGACTATCAAGAAAGTACCCAGTCAGGGCAGAAGCCATCACTGTCTCCATGCAAAGCTCATGGCCTTTCCACCCACAAGCACCACAAGGGATGAGGCTATATATAACATGTGACTAAGAAGAGTGGTTGATTCAAGAAGAATATTTTCATGAAAGAGACAATGACAAAGTGGCAGTTTGAAGAACTAGAAAAAATACTCAGAACCAGAAAAGAAACTAAGAAAGTGATTTATGGTAGTCTCCAAATGTAGGAAAAAAAGGAAAATAATATTCCTGTGCAGATAGTTAATCCATTTTAGATAGTTTTGCTTGTCCTCCATCATCAAATATCACTAGTCAGCAGGAGATACAGACATTTAACCAAATAAAATACCAATAACATTAGATTTCAATCCCTATTTTTCATAGTAAGGTCACAACCATGTAAGTTTAATGAACATTGGGAAATCCTCTGTCCCAGGAACAAACAAAAATCAGGCTCACATTGGAAGCATTCCATGCTGTGAAGAACCGAATTTATCACCAGGGAGCAAGAGAATGTGCTATGGTCAACCAATTCTGTGGAACAGCATATACACAATAGACTTCATAAGATTTCACAATGTATGTGTTGTCATTTGAGAAAATTGCCCAGGGCTATGGAACACACTTATCTTGATCTCCTCAACCACCATGTTTTCCTGCAAATTAATCAGTAAGCAGAAAAGAAATATAATCACCAGCGTTACTGATTTAAAGATGTGAGCATTTTCTTTGTAAAGGGTCAGTTGTACTCAGAGACTTGAAGTCTGTTCTGGGTGACTGTGGGCTATTGATCTCCTATTGTGAAATGTGTCTTAGTTGAAGATTAGCCAGGGATACTCACAATTGTCTTTCTGCAGACCAGTGCCTTCCCTCTGTTCATGATGAAACTGTTTAATTCATAAAGCTTTGATGCTTAAACTGCTTCTGACCTTCTGTGAACAGTTCAAAGGGGAAAATTAGCTGCCTGGAAAAATATAATAACCTAAATCCAGCAATTTGGGGCACACATGTTATAGTCTGTTGAACTCATGTTGACTATTTATACTGTTTCTTTAGGAAACGGATTGTCTTGGAGGCCTATAATTGGAGAAAGGTGCTAATTTGAAGAGTTTGAAAATGAGTAGGTATTGATCCATTATGTAAGTGTCATTCCTGTCAGGTGTTTAGCTCAGAGGCCAGATATTAGAAGCTGTGCTAAAGGTTGTTTCTGTGTATTTGGCCTTTATTGTTGGCATTTGCTAAAGTGAAATGATACTGATAATAACATATACAAATCAACCTCCATGAGATTTTTTTCTTTTGTTTTATTTTTCTTTTTGTTTTATTTTTTTCTTTTTAATTAATAAACTTTATCTTTGGAGCAGTTTTCAGCTCACAGTAAAATTGAGAGGAAGGTACAAAGAGTTGCCATGTACCCCCTGTGGCTACATGTACACAATGTCCCCCACTATCAACATCTTGCACTACAGTGGTGCATTTGTTACAAGTGATAAACTACAATTGACACATCATCCAAGGCCTTAGTTTACATTCAGGTTCACTCCTGGTTTTGTATATTCTGTGAGTTTTAACAAATGTTTAATAACATGTCTCACCATTGTAGCATCATACGTAACAGTTTCACTGCCCTAAAAATTCTCTGTGCTCCACCTATTCATACCATCCTCCTCCCTAACCCTGCAGCTACTAATCTTTTTACTGCTTCACAGTTTTGTCTTTCTAAGAATGTCTTATAGTCGGATCATACAGTATGTGATCTCTTAAGGTTAGCTTCTTTCACTCAGTAACGTGCATTTAAGTTACCCCATGCCTTTTTGTGGCTTGTTAGCTCATTTTTTAGTACTGAATAATATTTGATAGTTAGGATGTACCACAGTTAACTTTTCCAATCACAACTAAAGAACATCTTGGTTGTCTTCATGTTTTGGCAACTATGACTAAACTTCCAAGTATACGTTTTTATGTGGACATAAGTTTTCAATTCATTTGGGTAAATACCAAGGACCATGATTGCTGGACTGCATGATAAGAATATGTTAGTTTTATAAGAAACTGCCAAAATGTCTTCCAAAGTGGCTGTATAATTTTGAATTCCCACCAGCAATGAACGAGAGTTCCTCTTTTCAGTGATTTGGATTTTGGCCATTCTAACATGTATGTAGAGGCATCTCATTATTTTAATTTGTAATGCCCTAATGACATATGAGGTTGCTTATATGCCATCTGTATATCTTGTTGGGTGAAATGTCTGTTCAAGTCTTTTGTCCATTTTTTAAATGGTTGTTCATTTTCTTATTGTTGAGTTTCAAGAGTTCTTTGTATGTTTTGTATAACAGTCTTTTATCAGATGTATGTTTTGAGAATATTTTCTCCCAGTCTGTTTCCTGTCTTCTCATTCTCTTGACACTATACTTCACAAAGCAGAAATTTTTAATTTTAATGAAGTCCAAATTACGAAGCTTTTCCATGGATTGTGCTTTTGGTGCTGCATCTAAAAAGTCATTGCCATACCCAAAGTCACCTATATTTCCTCTTATGTTACCTTATAGTTGTTGTTTTTTTTAATTTTTATTGGGGCACAGTTGATTTACAATGTTGTGTTAGTTTCAGGTGCACAGCAAACTGAATCTGTTACACATATACATATATCCACTCTTTTTTAGATTATTTTCCCATAAAGGCCATTACAGAGTATTGAGTAGAGTTCCCTGTGCTATACAGTAGGTCCTATTAGTTATCTATTTTATATGTAGTAGTGTGTATGTGTCAGTCCCAATCTCCCAATTTTATGCCTCCCACTCCTTACCCCCTGGTAACCATAAATTTATTTTCTATATCTGTAACACTATTTCTGTTTGGTAGATAAGTTCATTTGTAGTCTTTTTTTAGATTCCATATATAAGCAATATCACATGATATTTGTCTTTCTCTGACTTACTTCACTCAGTATGACAATCTCCAGGTCCATCAATGTTGCTGCAAATGGCATGATTTCATTCTTTTTTTATGGCTGAGTAATATTCCATTGTGTATATGCACCACATCTTCTTTATCCATTCCTTTGCTGATGGACATTTAGGTTGCTTCCATGTCCTGGCTATGGTAAATAGTGCTGCAGTGAACATTGGGGTACATGTATCTTTTCAATTTATGGCTTTCTCCAGATATATGCCCAGGAGTGGGATTGCTGAATCAAATGGTAGCTCTATTTTTAGTTTCTTAAGGAACCTCCATACTGTTTTCCATAGTGGCTATACCAGTTTACATTCCCATCAACAGTGTAGGAGGATTCCCTTTTCTCCACACCCTCTCCAACATTTATTGTTTGTAGATTTTTTAATGACTGACATTCTGACTTCTGTGAGGTGATACCTCATTGTAGTTTTGATTTTCATTTCTCTAATAATTAGTAATGTTGAGCATCTTTTCATGTGCTTTTTAGCCTTCTGTATGTCTTCTTTGGAGAAGTGTCTATTTAGATTTTCTGCTATTTTTTATTTTTTTTTCTTTTTTGATATTGAACTGCATGAGCTGTTCTTGTATTTTGGAGATTAATCCCTTTTTGATTGTTCATTTACAATATTTTCCCCCATTCTGAGTGTTGTCTTTTCATTTTGTTTATGGTTTCCTTTGCTGTGAAAAAGCTTTTAAGTTTAATTAGGTCCCATTTGTTTATTTTTGTTTTTATTTCCATTACTCTAGGAGGTGGATCGAAAAAGATCTTGCTGTGATTTAGGTCAGAGGGTATTCTGCCTATGTTTTCCTCTAAGAGTTTTATAGTATCCAGCCTTACATTTAGTTTGTTAATCAATTTTGACTTTATTTTTGTGTATGATGTTAGGTAGTGTTCTAATTTCATTCTTCTACACATAGCTGTCCAGTTTTCCCAGCACCCCTTATTGAAGAGACTGTCTTTTCTCCATTGTATATTCTTGCTTCCTTTGTCATAGATTAGGTGACCATATATGTGTGGGTTTATCTCTGGGCTTTCTATCCTGTCCCATTGATCTATATTTCTTTTATGTGCATAGTTTTTCATTTTATATATAGGTCTGTGATCAATTTTGAGTTAGTTCTTGTGAAAGATGTAAGATCTGCGTCTTTTTTTTTTTTTTTGGCATATGGATGTCCAGTCATTCCAGCACCTTTTGCTTAAAAGATCATTTTGATCCATTGTATTGCATTTGTTCCTTTGTCAAAGATCTGTTGACTATACTTATGTGGCCCTATTTCTGGGCTCTCTACTCTCTTCTATTAATCTATTCATCTGTTCTTTTGCCTATACTGTACTATATCACTGTAGTTTATAGTGAGTATTGAAGTTAGGTATGTCAGTTCTCCAACTTTATTCTTCTTCAGTATTGGTATGGCTACTGTGGGTCTTTTGCCTCTCCAAACAGACTTTAGAATCAGTTTGTTGAAATATACAGAGTAACTTGCTGAGATTTTAATTTTGATTTCATTGACACTATAGATCAATTTGGAAAGAACTGACATGCTGACAGTATTGAGTCTTCCTATGCACAAACATGGACTATCTCTTCATTTATTTATTTCTTTGATTTTGTTCATCAAAATTTTGTAGTTTTTCCTCATATAGATCATGTCCATATTTTGTATATGTATATATTTATATGTAAGTATTTCATTTTGGATGTTGCTATTTAAATGGCAATGTATTTTAATTTTAAATTCCATTTCTTCATTGCTGATATATAGGAAAGTGATTTATTTTGTATTTAACCTTGCATCCTTTAGCCATTCTATAATCACTTATTAGTTCCAGGTGCTTATTGTCTGTGAACAAAGACAGTTTTATTGTTTTCTTTCCAACCTGTATACATTTTATTTACTTTTCTTGTCTTATTCCCCTAGATAGGACTTGTGGTATGATGGTGAAAAGCAGCTGTGAGAGGGGACATCTTTGTCTTTATCTGGATCTCAGCAGG
>NW_006795911.1:258332-272938 GCF_000442215.2 Lipotes vexillifer | reverse complement strand
TATTTGAGTTTCTCACCATTAAGTATAACATTAATGGCAGGTTTTTCATAAGTGTTCAAGTTAAGGAAATTCCCCTTATTCCTAGCTTGTGGAAAGTTTTTATCAGGAACAGGTGTTAAATTTTCTCAAACATTTTTTTCTGCATCTATTGATATGATCATGTGATTTTTCTTTAGCCTACTGATGTGATGGTTTAAATCAATTGATTTTTTAATATTGAACATTATGGCCCCAAACTGTTTTCATCATACACCTCCTGACCCCCCATCCCCAGCTCCAGTAACAGAGAACTGCAACCATTCTCATGAAGAAGACATTCACATCTACAAGTCCATTCTTACATGAATCCTAGATGTTTCCCTTTCTCCAACTGTCACATATTAATCTATCAAATATGACAACTTTCTCAACTATTGCAGGCTGCCTTTGTAATTTCCTCATATATGTCCTGCTAGTACAGCATTCATAACTCTACCATAGCGGTTAGTTCATTTTACTGTATTTACTTCAGTTATCTTTCTCCCCAGTGAGAAAATCAGCTACATGAGTGATGTGCGGTTCATTTTTGTCTTCTGCAATTGACACAGTGTCTGACTATGAGCAGCCTCTCAATTAGAATTCTTTTCTTTTTAAAGTTAAATTCCATTTTTATTTATTGTTTATTCTAATAAATTAGAATTGAAAGGATAGAACAGTTGTTGGAAGAGTAAGGGGATGTACATAATACCTTTAAAAAGTCTCACCCTGACCACCCCCTTTACAGGGAAGGAACCAGAAGAAAGTTCTAAGTTGTTGATAAGAAGCAGGCAATCAGGATTCTTGCTCTTCCTTGGATGGAGGTGAGGTTACAGATAGTTTGTGTACCATGATATCTAGGACATAAAATGCACTCACTCTACAGCAGCCAAGAGAATCTTTTAAAATGAGAACATAAGTTAAATCCTCGATTATTGACACATAAATTTTCAAATTATCCTTTTAGATAACAGATGCAGCTTATTAAAAATTTAATGCTGTAGCAAAGAACTATTGAAAATGAATCAAACACAAATCTCCTTAGGGTAAAATTCTAGGGTTAGTGTATATTCAGCTCAGTGTACTTTCTCTAACCACACAACCTTTAATATTTCTGTAATGTTATATGATAACTGAAGCACATGCACATTCCTTTACAAATGTGAACCTCTTGACAGCTCTGGAGGGTGGACAGGACAAGTGTTACTCTCTCAGTTGTAGAGGGGGAACTGAGTTACAAGATGGGAAATGCTCAAGATACAGAGAAAGCCAGTGACAAAGATGGGAAAATCATGTCATTTATTACTTTTCCTTTCCTCAATGTTATTTCATTCAGAATGAAAAATCAAGTTTTTACAAAAATGATCAGTCATTTTAAAACTTTGCTTTTTGTCTGCACTATCTATGACAAGAAAATGAATTAATATGTATAAGGCGGGTTTAAGCTACAGGTGTTAAAACAAGAAAGCATTTTGGAGGAGTCTCAGTTAAACTGAAAATTCAATTAAACTAACCTATTCTGGCTGATTGGGCTTTTATAATAATAACAAGTATAATAAAACCCAACCTTGAATTTCCACAGTGCCTTTCCTTTTCCAGAGCTCTAAAGCCGTCATGAAGATGATCCCACATGCTTGTGATGGGCCTGGGAAATTTGTCATAACAGCTATTCAGAGTGTGCTGGGCTTGCTACTGACTGTTAAAATTAAGAAAATTAATGAATCTGCACTGAGGCATATTTGCTCTGTACTCAGTAGAAACCTTCATCTTAATATGTGTAATTCATTTAATATTCTAAACATCATATGCTGCAGAGGCTATTTATAAAAGGAAATATAGAAACCCTATGCTGTCTCATATCCCCACCAATGTAGTATAAATATCAATAATATCTTTGATGTTTGTCATACAAAAGTTAGTTCTAAATGCTTTATTTAGAAAATAATATTTAGAGAATAAAATACTTAATTTATAAAGGTTACCTTTTTCCCTGAGATACTAAATGCACGTAAGCTTTTTTTTAACCCCTCAACTAATTTTCCTTGTCCCTAGTTCTGATGATGGGAGCATATTAATTACTTTAATTCATCATAAGTTGATGCCTACGAATAAATAACAAACCTACTTTTCTCCAAAAAGTGTAACTTACTTTTATGTCTTTCCAAGGAGGAAGTTCACATCCTCCCCTTAGTTGGAGACACAGTTGACTTCAATGGAAGAGCCTAAAAGCACATTGTGCCCATCGACTTGCTCAATCAAGTGACCAATCCTTCACATTCATGATGCAGGAAGGAACTCACCCCAAACTTGGCCCATGGCAGACTATGGGCACCAGGAAACCTGGCTTCTGTGGGGGCTTTAAGGGTGTTTCAGATAATTTTTACTTTGCTTCAATTTAATCTCACTACTCTAGTTTGAAGGTCAAGTTCTGAGTCAATTAAATTATTTTTGCAAAGTCACAGAAAGTGTAGGAATTTTTTCTCAAGATCCAAGATACTGTTGCCTATTGAGTACCTAAATAGAAAATAAGTTGTATTAATAATAACAAATTGAAAGTTGGAGTTGGGGGGATGAGTGAGATATGCAACTGGATAATCAGGCATTCAAGCAACAATTAAAAATAAAACAGTATGGCCATTTTACATGCTCATTCATTCTATTTTATTGCTACCATTAAATATATTTTCATTACAATGAAATATGTGCCACATGGAAAACATGTATAGGCATTTAAACATATGACATGCTTGGAATAAAATTGAATGTGGTCCCATAGGTTATTTCATGATATTGGATTATGAGGCTTTGGAAGTGTATCCAAGGGGAAATGGGGATGTATAACACTTTTTGTTTAAACTTAAAATTCCAGAATTCCTTGAAGAAAAGAAGCTAAAACTTTTAACACAGCTTAGACTTCTTGGCAAGGATTTTTAACTGGAATACGCCTTGGACCTTCCCTTCATGGTGAAAATTGTAAAGATCTTATAACTGAGGAGTTTAAGACATATTTGCTGAGAGTTATTGTTGCTAATAACAATAATATCAGGATATGGTGAGTTTATAACTAGGTTAACTTTTGGAAATAGAAAGACCTGGAAGTCATCAAAAATCCTTGTCCATGACCAATTTCAAGATGAGCTTGTTTAAAATTTCTCCCAGCTTTAATTATTAAACAGAAAAGCAGACAAAGGGAAGGGAAGGGAAGAGAAATAAAAGAACCTAAGCCAGAACTTTACTCATAAGTGTGATTCACTCTTTCACAGCTTCCCTGAAATATTAAAAATCAGTTAAGAGTGAAGGAAATTCCTCTCCTTGGGGTATAGTTCAATAGCTCAAATTTTTATCCCCCTAATTTAAATTTATTATTTTTCTTTAATTCAAACAGCATATCTATAGTTCCAAGGATGAGAAATGTTGATTTATAAACAATGAATTTTTATCATCTCATCATCATCATCATTTTGTTACTGTGAGATGGATTAGGTGATACTGCATATGAAGAGATCTCTTGATTTCTACTCCACCTAGGCAGATATTTAATAAACTGAACTGGCATATAGAAATAGGTATCGACATCCTTTTAAAGACATCATTCTTAAATTTCTCAATAATCTATTTAGGCCAATTACTTCCTATAAAATTACATATAGGGCAATACTGTGTTTCCACCATTCAGATTTAACCATGGTTTTGGTTGACCTCTGCTCTGAACTTGCACAACAGGACATTGTCATGGTCTCTTTGTTATTGGTGTGATAAATCTCTTCTCTTTTCCTCACCCTCCCCTTGAAAATAAATAAATATTTTATTAAATTATTTACTTGTAATGTTATTTATTTATTAATGATGGTACTTATTTTTATACATACACATATACACACTTCTATATTATAACAAAATACATTTAATAGGTAATATAAATGGAATAAAATATGGAATAAAATTCAAAAGACAAAAAAGACTATTTACTGGAAAATTAGTCTCTTTCTCCCCTTATCCACTAGGCATCTAAGGTTTCTAGATTCAAGCACTGTTACAAATTTCTTTAGTAATTTTTGAGGGACTTTCAATTCATTTGCAAGCATAAATTGTCTGTAGGTATATCTGTTGTTATATGCATATCTTATACTGGAAAACATTTCACAGTTTTCAGTAATAATTTGTGTATATTTGTATGCTTAACCATAAAAATATATTTTGGAGAGTTCCTTATAAGAAACGGTAGATCTGTCTCATCGTTCTCAAAGTTGGCATAGTATTCCATTGTATAAGATGATCTTTTTATCTTTTATCTTATTTATCCCATTTAATTATTTTTGCCCTAAATTCAACCTTTCTTAAATTAATATTATAATTATTTTGTTTGATTTGAATTTATAAAAATTGTTCCCTAAAATTTCATAATGAACTAATATAGTTTTGTTCTTAGATCCAAATTTTACTGAGCAATATCCTTCATGCTGTTGAACACACCATTGATTATCTATTCAGTGACCCCCTTCCTTTTCCTATGCCTCACTATAGAAGCAGACATTTCTAGCTACTCCTCTCCATCTTCCCTTGGTGAGAGGGTTAGTTATGTGAACCAGTTCTTATATATGAATGTCTGCCGGGGGTGTTCTAGAAAGAGTATACTTCCAAAAAGAAGGGGTGATGTGCATGAGGGAGCCCCATAATTATCTTCTTCCATTGGAATGTGGCTGTGTGAGGATGAAATACTTGGAGCCACCTTGACATAATGAGGCTATGGGCAACATGACTGGTGGTGTATAGGTAAAAGAGGGAAAAAGCTGTATTTGAGCCACAGTCCAACACCCAGTCCACTAACTTCCAGATTTCTTGCCATATGTGAAGAATAGCCTTTACCTTTACATGACTTTTTGTTAAGTATTTTGTCACTAGCAGTCAAAGACATTAGAACTGACAGAGGCCTCAACATAATGCTAGGCACTGAGCATACAAAAGCAAGTAGATACCGTCTTTGGCTCCTGTATAAGACAGATATTATCTCTTTTTGTATCTGTTAGACTGTTAGCATACCTGATGCCATCTTGGCCCCTTACAGTTCCTCCTGTCCTTTTACTGACCCTACCCAGGAGTGTACTGTGCAGTGAAACAATTCTTTGTCATCAGGGGCTTTGTAGTTAATAGATATTGTTTATTAATCATTAAGACCAGGTAGGCTTTATGTTCTGTCTCCAAACAATGATGAAAATCTTCCCTGTTGTACTCCTGATGCCCATGATACTAATGACCCATTCATAAATCTTAGAAATGCACACCCTATTTCCAAGTACCTACCCCCAAACCCTAGGTTAACTATAAAATTGTCCGCCCCTCCAGGGTGCAGAGTGCAGCTGCTAATGCTTCCTGATCATTGTCCACCCAGTCCCAATCCCACCCTGTGAATAAGTTACCCTGTAATAAATTGATCCATTGATCATATGGAGTTGCCTGCCTTGTTTCCTTGTTTTTTTTGTCTCATGATGCCTTCTCCATTCGATAGGCACTTTCTGTTCCTTCTGTCTTCTGTCCTCCAACAATATCGATGTTCTGGGTTTTTATTTGTTGACTGACACAAATCTTCACCAGAATCTATGCTAAAAAGTGTTTTGTTGTCATCTTGGATTGTAACCACTAGTAAACTGTATCTATTTGTAGACTGTGATAAAATGGAGATAATGGTCAGTAGCAATAGTACAAATGACTTTTTCATAATGGATTTTAAAGTTCATAAATATATTTTTGGAAGGGGATACAAAATTACTATATAAACTGTCATTTTTACATAATCTTTATTTCCTGGCAAAAAAATGTGAATTTCATTTATGAAATGAAAGTGACTATAGCAAAAAAATTAATGATGTATGATTTTTTTAATTGTGTTTTTTGATACTAATACAGTGCAATATAAAGTGCATTTATGAACTTTATTTTAATATTTTGGAGAAATGGCACTCATGAAAAGTCAATAACATCATTTGATCTATATATAGAAAGAATAGAATATATTTTATGTGAAATTTTTTTCTCAAGAAATAGAATGAAGGTAATAAGAAAAATGTACTCTCAGTAAGAGTATATCTGAATTCTGTCTCCTGCACACCCATAGATCCTGGAAAAGATACTGAGTGGTGGCTTGGACCAGAAGTTTTTGCTAGATGCTCTCCAGCATAATAATTTAAAGCAAGGAATTGCTGACATGGCAAAACCCAAGCAAAGTTTTTGGGATAAAGGATTCAAGTCTCAGCAACAAAAACTATAAGGGAACATAAAGTGCAAGGACTTTTGGATTCCTTCTAGGAACAGTAGTCAGCCTCAAACAAGATAGGAAGGAGGATAGGTCAAAAAGAAGAGGGTGGAGCCTAGATGTTAACTGTGAATGATTTTAGCTGCATATGAGTACATGGCAAATGAATAAGTGTGATGACTTTACTAACAGTACAGGATCTGGGCAGATAGGAAATCTATATTCAGAAATTGACTTTTAAAACAAAATGTGCTTATTTATAATTCTTCAGACCCTGACTGTATACTATTGCCTCAAATGGCAAAGGTACTTAAAGAAATGAAACAAAGCAAACCACAAGAAACTTTGTACCAAATTGTATATAATAAAAGTCAAAATGAATAAGACTTTCCATAAGATCCATTTCACTAAAAAACAAACAAAAAAAAAAACAAAAACGGTGGTAGCCTTTTCATCTTAGTAAAAGGTCATAGGAAAAAGTTAATTAGAAGAAGAGTTATGGGATTAAAGTACCATTGAAGATTTCTAAAGGAAAGAATTAGAAGAGACTAACACAGTCACTTTGTATTTATTTGATAGTCATGAAGTTATAAACTCCGTTGAGAAAAAAAATGTTAATTATATGGCAATCCAATTAAAATAACTATTAAATTTTAGAATCATAAATATTTTTACTACCACAATTAGACAGTGGAAAAGAATTGTTACTTTTCCCTGACATCCTTCAAAGTTAATCTGCATGATCCTGTTTTATAATGCATTTATGACAGCGGATTTTCAACTCTGCTATGTAAACTGAGTTGGATTCCTCTTTCCTTCTTTCGTTTGCGGCACATTTTGCTGGTGGTGGCTAGACAAATATTTCGGTGAAAGATAATGTGGTTGCCCTCTAGCACTTGAATGTCTGCTATTGCACAATCAAGGAACTGGTGTCACATTAAGGCAATTCTTATAATATAATCAAAGTTTTCATGTTGTGCTCGCCTTTAGATGAAACAAACTAATGAAATGTATTGACCCTCCTCACGCAGATCTGAAGCAAAATGACTAAGCAGTATTGAGACGACATGAAGTACATTGACATTGATTGTGAAGTCAGCATTTCCCAATCACACTGGTGGATGATTAAAGTGTCACATTGACAATATAGACCCTTTTGAACAGGAAATTAATATCAGCTTGGTGGCAAGAAGAATTTTCTTCCACAAGGAAATTTGCATCATCTCTATTCCTTCTTAGGAAAAAAGGTCACATTTTTTGCATTAGCGCAGCCTTGACTTTTCTTGTTATGAAAGAATAATCAGAAGTGTCATCACCATATTTTTAAAAAATAGGATGTCTATGTTATTTCATGATAACTTTGGTTATGAGTAACTCAAAAATAAGGAGACAATAAAGAAAGAGTAAGAAATTTCTGAACCTTTCATTAACTCATTTGAATGGACATTTGGTTTAAACATTAAAAGGTTAAATTATTATCAATATTAGATAAATATTTAACATCATTCATTTCCTATACATTAAATAAGAAAAGAAATGGCATATTTCTGAAACTCTAGCTGTTTGATATTACCCCCAAACATTTAATTCCATAGGCAGTACAATTTTCTTTGTAGAAGCTACCACCTGCCGCTATTCTAGGATTCAAACTGGAAAAGAATCTACAGGATAAAGGATCAAAGTACGGACACACTTGATTTGCCATCCCCCTTACATCCTGTTCCCCCTTTTCATGGAGGAAGGAAATTATTGCTCTAAGTTTTTTCCATTGCTTCATTAATTTCCCTTCCAATCTTGCTTAATAATTCACTCAATAGATAACATAATGTGGACATTCCTTACCTTAAAAGATGAGTAACTGCTGCTTGTGTAGGTTTCCTCCAGCAGAAGGGGTATAAGAGTTGTGAGTTAGATTAAAAAACAAACAAAAAAATGATGGGGAAAAGTGTGGCTATGTGACTAGGGCTGTCTTTTTAAAGTTCAATCATGATAAGATCAAAGGTAAGATTATATGCAGATCTGAGTTTGTCTTGCTGAATGTAGAACCATGTGTCAGCATTGTTCTTACATTATTTACCATTCTCCTTATGCCAGCTTTCACTTCCACTGAGTTCCCCTCACTGCTGTCCTAAAATGTTGGGCAGTAATTTCCATCTGTGGCTGTTTTTCTCTTTCCCCCTCTCCTGAGAGAATATGTTTGGTTATGATTTGACAGTCTTCAGTCACACTGTGTTGTCATGTAACCAGCAAGTGATTAGTGTTCAACGTTTCAGTCTCCGCCACCCTCAACCCTACCACCACCAGTTACAATGACCCTATGCCTTGAGTAGTTTTTGCTTGGGCCTGCATGCTTTTATTCTTAATTATTTTCTCTAAAAGTCCAATAACTTTTTGCTAATAACAAATGCCTGCTCTACTTCTGAGTGCAGAGAGCTGTTTCATTTATCTGCTAATTTGTAACCCTAGAAAGAAAATGTGAAAAGAAAAAAACAAACTCAAAGGAAAATACAGTTTCTTACTCTAGTCATGCCTTCAAAGCTTCTGGCCTTCAGAGTTTAGATCTCACCAGTTCAGGCTTCCTAGCATGAGTTTAGTGGGAAAAAAAAAAAGTTTAAAAAAATGATAGTTGCTATGAAGGATAATATTCAAATACCCTGATGATTACCCTTGGCCCAACATTTAAAACATTATTGTTGAGTTTTAGGAGTTCTCTATATATTCTGGATATCAATCCTTTTTCAGGTATGTGTTTTGCAAATATTTTCTGCCATTCTGTGGATAGTCCTTTTAAAATGGTATTGATTGTGTCTGATGCACAAAAGTTTTACTTTTTGATGAAGTCAAATCTGTCTACTTTTTCTTTTGTGGCTTGTGCCTTTGGTGTCATATCCAATAAATGACTGCCAAATCTAATGTGATGAAGCTTTTTCTTTATATTTTCTTCTAAGAGTATTATAGTTTTAGCTCTTACATTTAGGTCTTTGATCCATTTTAGGTTAATTTTTGTGAGCAAAGGACTTGGATAGACATTTCTCCAAAGAAGATATACAAATGGACAAAAAACATTAAGAAAAGATGTTCAACATCACTAAGCATGAGGGAAATACAAATTAAAATCAAAATGAGATACCACTTCACACCTAACCTATTAAACAAGCAAACAAACAAACAAAAATCCCAGATAATAACAAGCATTGGCAAGGATGTGGAGAAACTGGAACCACTGTGCATTTCTGGTGGTAATGTAAAATGGTGCAACCACTATGGAAAACAATATGGTGGTCCCTCAAAAATTAGAAATAAAATTACCCTATTATCCAGCAATTTCATTTCTGGGTATATAACTGAAAGAATTTAAAACGAGGAAGCAAAGACATATATGGACACCAGTGTTAATAACAGCATTATTCACAGTAGCCAAATTGTGGAAGTAACCCAAGTGTCCATCAATGGATGAATGGATAAACAAAAGGTAGTATATATACAACAAAATATTATTCGGCCTTAGAAAAGAAATTCTGACACGTTGTAACGTGGTTGAACCTTGCACACATTATGCTAAATGAAATAAGCCAATCATAAAAGGACAAATATTATATGATTCCACTCAAATTTTACTACTTGGAGTAGTGAAGTTCATAGAGACTGAAAATTGAATGATGACAGCTGGGGACTAGTGAGGAGTGGAGAATAGGTATTTGTGTTTAATGGGTACAAATATTCAGTTTTGCAAGCTGAAAAAAAGTAATGTGGATGGATGATGGTGATGGCTGAAAAACAATGTGAATATATTTAATGCCACTTAATTGTACACTTAAATGTAGTTAAAATAGTAAACATTTTTTTTTTGCAGTACACGGGCCTCTCAGTGTTGTGGCCTCTCCCATTGTGGAGCACAGGCTCCGGACGCTCAGGCTCAGCGGCCATGGCACACGGGCCCAGTCGCTCCGCGGCATATGGGATCCTCCCGGACCAGGGCATGAACCCGTGTCCCCTGCATCGGCAGGCAGATTCTCAACCACTGCACCACCAGGGAAGCCCACAGTAAACATTTTTGTAATGTATATTTTACTGCAATAAAAATAAATAAATAATTTCAAAACACAATTTAGATTTTGACAAATTCTAGAGCAGGAAAAGGCTTAGTTATCTGATTAAATAACCAATTAATTCACTCCACACTCATTATGTACTTTTATTTCTAGATACTCTAAATCCAAGTAATTTAGAGAATAAGATAAAATTACTGTCCTTTAGGATCTTACAGTCTAAAGAAGAATCATGCAAAGAAGCAGTTACTAAATGTGAAAGTTAAAAATTGGAGTATGCCTACCCCAGGCATAAAATGATCTGGTGAAATACTGTAATATACTAGGAATACTAATTCTCTTAATTTATTTTTAATCTAACTGCTTTATTGAGATATAATTTGTGTATGATGCAATTCACCACTTAAAAGTGCACAACACAATAATGTTTAGTATATTCGGAGAGTTGTGCAACCATCACCACAATCAATTTTAGAACATTTTCATCACCTCCAAAATAATTTCTTATTCATTAAGTCACTCTGAATTTTCCCCAACCTCTCTATCCGCCTGAAACTTAGGTAATCTCAAATCTACTTTCTGTCTGTATCTACTTTCTGTCTATAGATTTGTTTGTGCTAGACATTTCGTATGAATGGAATAATACAGTGTGTGGTATTTTTTTATTGTTATTTTTCACTTAGCATAAAGTTTTCAAGGTTCATCCATATTGCAGAATGAATTAGTACTTTGTTTTTGCTATCAATCTATTATATGGATATACCACATTTTGTTTATGGACATAAAGGTTCTTTCCATTTTTAGCTATTATTTATAATACTGCTATGAACATTCATGCACAAGATTTTTTGTGGACTTATGTTTACATTGTTTTCATATGTATAATTAGGAATGATAACTCTATATTTTACCTTTGAGGAACTGTCAGATTATTTTCCAAAATGGTGGCATTTTACACTCCCACCAGCGATCTATGAAGGTTCCAATTTTTCAATATCCTCAAACAATACTTGTTTGAGGATATGGAAAAAATTGTTTTTTAGTTATCCAAATATAAATGAAGAGATATCTCATTATGGTTTTGATGTATAGTTCCCTGATGACGATCTCTATTTATTTTTAACATCCTTTAACATTTATATTTTTGTGGGCATTTTTAATTAAATAGACTACTTTGGGGTAGTAATAAATGTGTGTTTGTTTGTGTGTGTGTTTTCATGATAGGGGATGCATAACCAAATTTCTTCGTTGATGGTGTTTATGATCAGAAAATTTGTAGAAAGTAGAACTAAACAATAAATGCTCAATTGGAAGTAAGCAAAGGGTTTAGTAAAAACAGGAATAAAGAAGTTCTTAGATGAAGAGATACTTCAGTTGAATCTTTAGACCCAGTAGGTATGTACTTTGGGGCTTGCAGGGCAAGACAGGGAAGCATTACAGAACAAGAGGATAATATTTTAAAACATTAACAGAGGTGTGGGAGAATTTGCCAGCCTTGGTAATTCTCAAATATTCTGCAAACACTTGAAAGTGCAGAATGTCCTTGAGGGTGTGATGAAAGATGATTCTGTAAAGGAAGGCAAGGACCAATGTGTAAAATTTCTTTCATGTTCTACTCATGTGCGAAGAGGGAGCCACTGAAGATTTTGAGGCTGATAATGACATTATATAATATTTAAAAACAATTATCCCCATACAAGTTAAAAATAATGTATGAGGGTTAGTCCAAAGCAGAGATATTAATTCAGTGAAAAATGATTAGGACCCACAGCTTGTGATTTATTAGTATTTATTAGTGATTTATTAGTATTTGGGGTTTACATTTATATCTATTAAAAATTTTCTTCCTGGGCTTCCCTGGTGGCGCAGTGGTTGAGAGTCCGCCTGCCAATGCAGGGGACGCAGGTTCGTGCCCTGGTTCGGGAAGATCCCACATGCCGCGGAGCAGCTGGGCCCGTGAGCCATGGCCGCTGAGCCTGCGCGTCCGGAGCCTGTGCTCTGCAGTGGGAGAGGCCACAACAGTGAGAGGCCCGCGTATCACAAAAAAAAAAAAAAAATTCATCCTTAACTTGGCTCACTTCTCAGGTATTTCTCAATTGTTTTTAATATATTAATAGTAATAGTTTTTATGTTAATTTATATAACAATGTATCTCTTTCTGAAAAGTATATCATAATTTGAAGCAAGGGGTTTTCCATGGTACTTATTCTATAGATAAGGGTTTCTTAACCTGGGGAGTTAATGAATGGGCACCAGGGAGCCTATATACTCCCTGACATTGTATGAAAATGTATTTCTGTGTGTACCTACATGGACATTTTCCTGAGCAAAGGATCCATATATTCCATTTAACTCTCAAAGGGGTCCTTCAGCATTGATAAAGATAGGGGAGATTTATCGCCCTCACACAAACTAAGGAAAAGGGATCCAGAGTTAGGTAGATGTATGAATGCTAAGCATTGGTCTGTGATTTAAAAGAGTTTATGACGTTATCATCCTTATGTAACAACAAAAAAAGAAAAGAACAACTAACTCTATGAATATACTAATTTACAGAATCTACCAGTTAGCAAGACACTAAGTTAAGACACACAGTTTTCAGCCTGCTATGCAGATATCTGTGTTGACTTTGCATAAAGTGCCTAAATCTGATGACCTTGCACAGACTCATGTGCTTTTGTTTTTGTAAAATGGACAAGCATCAAAATGATTTCCAGAGAGGTGTAATTGGAAGAGGATAAAGGGTACTGGACTTTCTTAAAAAATAAACATCTGGACCTAAAAGAAGGATCTCTACTCATTATTTTATATGAAAGCAGATAGTAGATTATAGGTTGCGAATAAGATATTGTACAACAAAAGATTAGGGAACCTCACAGATGATACTCTTTTTCTTTTTTTTTTCTCTGTTAGTGAGAGTAAAGGAAAGAAAGCATTCTTACAGTTGTTCTGTTAAGTCTTCCTTGTCATTACAACTGTAAAATATAATTTCTATCTAGAATTATTATTTTTCTGGAGTTGGGTATGGATGGGAGAGGTAGACTCATAGTTTCTTAGAGGAAAGTTTTCAATGACCATTTTTTTAAAGACACAATTATCGCCTTTCACTATAGCACAAGGTTATTCAGTGGTCAAAGGCAGTATTCGTGAAATATGCACTTTCGCATGTAATGTCAAACCCTGGGACTGGCATTACAGTCATAGACCCAGGTGACTAAACTATGGCTTCTTGCTATTTTCATCCAATTGAGGCTTCACTTATTACAGTGTCCAAGTTTCATAGAAGGGACCTGCTAACATTACCTGACAGCTCTTGTAAGCAATACTCAAATCAAATGATCTTTTGTAGTTCTCTTTAATGGAGTCTGGATGATGAATTTACATCTATATATCAGAAACATTGTCTTCTGCCCTACATTACTAATGTCAGAAAATTGCCTCTATATAATTCATCAAAGTATTTCTATAGCCTCATTCCTTTATTATCTTTTCTCTTGAAAACTGTGTAATTCCCCTTCATTCCTCATCAGGGAAGACCTTTAATCTTGTCTGGCTGCATTCTGTGTGCCTTTTTACATTAAAGGGCTTGAGCAGGTAACACTGCAGGCAGTAAGAATGGGAGCAAACAGTAACGGGGATAGCGTTATGGAAGTGACTTAAAAATGACTAGGTAGAAAACGTTCTTCAAAAGGATCACAGCCTAAAAAAGTGGTTTTAAATTTGTTTGACAAAAATTAATATATCGCTCATATTTACACATCTCTTTACTTTACCTTCAGAATTCTCACTCCATTATAATGACTTATCTTCTTGGCTTCATCTCCAATACACACATTTTAATTCTTTGTTCTCTTTAATAACAGAGACTAAAGGGAGTGAAAGTCTGGCAATGTAGTGCCTTTCCATTCCAGTGTTACGATGGGACCCTTGGAAATGACAGACAAGCTTATGTGGTTCACAACATGAAACCTTTGATGTCTCAGTGCTGATTTCACTCTTCCCTTGTAGTTTGCCCCAGTGATGTATTGTGGATGTAGGAAGTAGACCCTCTCCTCAAGAGCACACAAACCATCGACAAGTGTATTACAAATAGTGACTTAATACTGAGAAACACATTGAAAAGATAAAATCAATATTCTATTAATATCTTCTGATGAAATAAAAACACATAGATTTTAAATATGACTTTAGAACCTCTACAACAACCCCAAAGTATGCGTTAACCACACCACAAGAAGTTTTATTTCTTGGTCTGGCAGATTCACTGTGCATAAGAAGGAAAATCATTAGGT
>NW_006795911.1:218804-258279 GCF_000442215.2 Lipotes vexillifer | reverse complement strand
CAGGAATGAAGACTTTCTGGCAATGGTACAGAAGATTTGCCTTTAGCTTTGAAGAGTAATGAAATAATTTGTCCAAAGAAGAACTGAGAAAAATACAGTACTTTAATAGAGACAGCTTTTTGTTCATCTTTATCTCCCCAAGGACTCATCAAAATTCCTGATACACAGTAACTGCTCAATAAAGGGCTTTGGGATTGAGAGGAGGCTTGCACAAGTTATTGGGTTTCTGTGAGTTTTAATTTCCTCATTTATAAATTGAGTATACGGTGGGGTCTAGGAACTTAGGCTGTGGAGTCATACCCTTGAAAGTACTAATCCTAACTGCAGCATATCTCTAAAATTCAAGGATAATGGGTGGGGGGGATTTTCCAGTATCTTCTTCCTATGTGGGCCTGGCTTAGTGTGGCTCTTAAGAGATTTCTGCATGAGATTTAGAAAGTGGAAGTGAAGCATCAGCCAATACATGTGGGAGCTAAATGAAGGCCCCCAGAGACCACTCTAGGACCAACCATTGTCCCCGGTCTACTATTTTACTTGATTTTTTTTTTTTTTTTTCTGTATGCGGACCTCTCACTGTTGTGGCCTCTCCCGTTGCAGAGCACAGGCTCCAGACGTGCAGGCTCAGCAGCCATGGCTCACGGGCCCAGCCGCTCCGCGGTATGTGGGATCTTCCTGGACCGGGGCGCGAACTTGTGTCCCCTGCATCGGCAGGCGGATTCTCAACCACTGCGCCACTAGGGAAGCCCCCCCCGGTCTACTATTAACCTCATTGCTGTGGGATAGTGATCAGGCTGCTTCAACTTCCTGGAACAGGCATTTTTTTCTATGGGAAAGAGGATGAGTACATCCTGCAGGTCATCTGCCTTGTCAGGTTTAGATGCAGTGAGCAATAGAAACAGGATCCATTTTGCTTTCATGGGTTCTGCTTTGTTCTCGCAGGTTCCAGATTGCTCTTGCTTTTCATTCAGCTTTTCCCCAATCTTCCAGTATTCTCCCCTGATGAGTTTTAGTGACTTCAGGACCACCAGGTGTAGAGGCAAAAGTCTTCCTTAGACCTTTTTACCAGCCTCTCTTCATGACTTCTGATTAGTGACTTTTCTCTCTTCCTCCAACTACATTTTTTCAGAGCTTTATACTTCTCCAGCTTCTTCCACAGTTGTATAAATTCTAATTTCTATAATAAATCCTATTCTCCAAATGACCATTATGATCTTACTCTCCTGGTACCTGAAGAAGTTTCAGTATAGGTTTTCCAAATTGGTTCTGATATATCTGGAGTTGGTTCTACGTTTTGATTCATTTTAAAGAAATCAAAGACTCTTTTTCCAATGCTAAAAGAACCACTGATTTTTCATGCCATGAAGTAGCAAATATCTTAAGTTATCATCTATGCACACCTAAAAGTAAGTGGCTGTAGAAGGCACAACTTGGGGTTATCAAGAAGCTGCTGCCATTGCACCTTTCTCTTAAATTGAGTAGGGTGAGGGTTTGGTTGAGTACTTTTAAGTGCAGTAGAGAACTTGAGGATCCACAAAACCCAGATTTATGAAAACAAAGCCAAAGTCTCTTTCTGTGGGTTGCTGAATTACGCTTCACATGGAATTCACACCCATGCAAAGTCTTTTATGTTATCATTAGGCCACTGATTAAATAAGAAGGAGTGAGTCCCTGAAAATTAGGATGGGGTCTTATGGACAGATTCCTAATGAAGCTGGAGTCCTTGAACCTCTAAAGTCTGAAAAATATTATTTTTTTCCACTATAAGCAATCTTCTTCTCCTGTCTGAGACCATTCTCCTCTTTCTTGAAGAACTTGTAGTGTCCTCTTCTGTGGCAAATGCCTTATAGAAAACTACTGAACTCCTCAGGGCCTAATCCAGTCACCTCTTATTGCCTCTAGCCCTATAACCAGACAAGGTTCAGAAGATACTAGGAGAACAAAAAAATTGCTTGATTTTCCAATTTATATTGTCAGACACTGGGATACGTACATGAAAATGGAACCTAAGGATGTTGGATAAGAACGAAAGGAAACAGTGTTGAACTTGGTCAAATTTGTAGATGTGGTTACACTAAGCAGTGTGGTTGGGAGTAGTTTAAGTTTGCTTCCTTGGTTGTTTGAAATATGGAATCACAGGTGACACTGAATGAAGCTGAAATATGAGCTAGTAAGTGAGATTAGTATGCAAGACCTTCTTACTCATCCTAACTATGTCCTCCAAAAGAGGCCAGAGAATACTCCTCTCATCAAAGCTTTGAGAATTACATTTGTGAGCATAACCCCATTATCCTTAAGAATTCTCTGGTAGTTATTCCCTGCAGGCCAAAAGTAAGAGTAGCAGATACTGCCATCAAACTGGGTCCCCTGAATCCTACGAAAATGATGGAAGCATGAGGTTAGAGGGATCAAGTGGAAGTTAACCACAGAGACAAAGTGGGTGTGGTAACCATAGGGAGAGCAGAGCCATAGTAGTAATCAAAAGGATTTGAACCACAAAGATCATTGACATTGGCTAATTAATCATGGTGTCCTTCTAAGTTAAATAGGTGTGCATCCTACCAATGTATTATTTTATGTGTATGAATGGAAAATCTATATGTCTAGAGAAAACACATATGAATGAAAAACCACACTAAAGACAAGAGTCCTCAACAAATTCCCAAAGTTGAGCCAGTGGACAGTCCCAGTGTAAACTTGTATAAAAGTGGGGAGGAGGGAATCAAGTCCACTTTAGGAAGGATCTTACTATACCATCCAAAATTTTATACAATAATTAATTCTCCTAGCCTTATCCAGAGGGATCTGCAACTATTTATCACAGTAATGTTAACCAAGAATAGAGAAATAACCCACCCTTTTAGAGAATACCAGCCACTGGCTCTGAATCAACATTAATTACTGAAAACCAAAACACCACTGTGGTCTAGCAACCAGAATGGGAGCTTATTGAGATCAGGTGATCAGTGAAGTCTTGGCTTACATCCATGTCACAGTGAACTCAGTAGATACATGGATCCACCCTGTGGTTATTTCCCCAAATTCAGAATGTATACTTGGAATAGACATGCTTGGTAACTGGCAAAATTCTTATATTGGATCTCTGACTTGTGGATTGAAGTTTATGATAATAGGAAAGACCAAGTAGAAGACAATAGAGCTGCCTTTACCTACCAAAGTAGCTAACATGAATAAATAAACATGCTTCTGGAGTGACTGCAGAGATTACTGACATGATCGAGAACTTGAAATGTGCAAGGTGGTGAAAAAAAAACAGAAAATAAATTCTTTCATCACCCCCTTCAACTCACATATTTGGCCTGTGCTGAGACACTGTCTCAGTTCAGGCCTATATCAACTCTTCAGTTTTTTGTTCTAGTCTAATCATCAGACATCTTGATCACCCCTGCATTCCACAGGACATCATATTGTCCTATTACACAGATATCATGCAGATTAGAGCTGATGACTGGGAAGTCACAAATATCTAGACAATTTGGTAAGACATAGGAATGCCAAAATCCCAGAAGAATTCAAGGTCCTGCCAGATCAGTGAACCTTGTAGGGTTCTATTGGTTTGAGACTTGTTGAACTATCCCTTCAATGGTAAAGGACAAGTGTTTGCATCTGGCTATAACCACAAGAGACACAATACCTAGTAGACCTCTTTGAATTTTGGAAGCAACACATATCTCATTTTGATGTGCTATTCTAAACTACTTACCATGTGACTCAAAAGATTTTGAGCAGAGCCCAGGAAAAGAGAAGGTCTGCATCAGATCCAGGTTGCAATGAAAGCTGCTCTGCATGAAGATCAAATGACCAAGAAGATTTAATGGAGATTAATGTGTCTATAGCAGTTAGGGTTGCTATATGGAGAAGTTTTCAGGTACATATAGGTGAATACCAATACATACCTTTTAAATACTGGAGTATAGTCATATTCTCCATTTGAGAAATAGCTTCTGGCTTGCAGAGGACTAAATGCTTGACCATGGGCCACCAAGCTACCATGCAACAGGAACCACCCACCATGAACTGGATGTTGTCTGACTCACAAGTCATAAATTTTAGCTGTTAAAGCAGCACTCCATCAGCTAGTATATATAAAATTTGACTTGAGAAGACAACCATAACTCCTACTCCTTCTTCCTTGCCTTCTCTCTCTCAACCCCATACATGTGATCTTATATGGAGGTACCTATTTGCAGTTAAATTTTTAAAAGTCTTCATTTATATCTGGTACTTTCACAATATGCTAGCCCCACCTGAAAGCTGACAGCCTGTACAATATTACAGTCTCAGTCTAGGAGGGCCCTGAAGAGTAGTGGTGGAGGAAAATTCTCCTAGTGGGTACAACTTCAAACAGTGCCCCCAATTTATTTAGTCTATAAGGATAAGTTGTCATGGGTAGTGACTAAGACTTTGTCTTAGAGTCCTGGAAAGAAAAAAACTGGAGAATTAGATTTAAGAAAGTCTGGGGAAAGGTTTGAAGTTAGACTTTAACTGAGTGCAGATCTTTGTATTTCATGTGAATGCCCACCAATAAGGGAGCTCAGCAGAGGAGCATCTTCATAAACAGATGGACAGGATGATCTTTTTACTGGATGTCTCTCAGTCTCTTTATGCAGTCATCCTTGCCTTTGCCTAGTGAACAAATCAACCAGGGTAGCAGGAATACAGATTATACATGGGCTCAGCAAGACAGACATTCACTCACCTAAGATGACTTGCTATGCTACTGCTAAGTGTCCAAACTGCTAACAGACATCAACACTGAGCTCATTATGTAACACCATTTCCCAGGAAGATCATCCAGTAGCCTAGTAACAGGTTGATATTGAACTTTTTTCATCATGAAAGGGAGAGTGTTTTGTTCTTACTGAAGTACAAACTTACTTTAGATGTTGATTTGCCTTCCCTGTCCACAATGCTTCTGCCAAAACCACCATCTATGGATTTACAGAATGACCTATGAAACTTCACAGTATACTCCAAAGTGTTGGTTCTAACTGAGGAATTCATTTTATAGCAAACAAATTTAGCAAAGGACTTATGCTCATGGAACTCAATGGTCTTACCGATGTTTCTTATCATGCTGAAGCAGCTGGTCCAATAGAATGATGAAACAGCCTTTTTATGCCAGCTGGATGGCCTCAGATTGCCATCATTGCAGGGCTGGATAATGTACTCCATAATATGCTCTATGTTCTATATCAGTGATGAACATATGATGCTATTTCTTTCACAGCAAAGACTCATGAATTTGGAAATCAAGGGATGGAACTGAGAGTGGCTCTTCTCACTCTAACTGCCAATTATCCATTAGTATAATACTTTTTTCTTTCTCCTATAACTTTAGACTGCTGATTTAGTGGTCTTATTTTCCAAGGGAAGAATGCTTCTACCAGAGTTTACAGGACAGATTTCATTAAGATGGAATGTGAGACATCTACCTAGCCACTTTCTTCCCTTCATGTTAGTGAACAGCAAGAAATGGTGATATTATTGTATAAACTATCATGATTAATCCAATTATCAAGTAGATGAGTTGTTACTATACTGGGCATAAATTAAAGAATGGCTGGGATTTAGGATGTCCCTAGGGTACCTCTTAGTAGTCCTACATCTTCTGATAAAAGTTACTAGAAAACTACACACCTGAATACATGCAAGACTGCCAATGGACCAAACCTTTTCATTAGGAATAAACGTCTAGGTCACTCCAGAAGACAAGGAACCACAACTACTCAAGGTTCTTGCTGAGAGAAAAAGGAATATGGAAGAGGTAGTGAAAGAAGGAATCTCTAAACATCAGCTACAGCCATGTGCTTATTGCAGAAACAAAGACTGTACAAGTATCTCTACCTTATCATAGTATAGCTATATTTGCATATGTGTTAAGCAATCTTTTCTTCCTCTACTCAGTACTGACTTTACAGGATACAAAATTGGGGGTGTGAGTCAGTTTGAGTAGGCATAAGTGTCACCCAAAGATGGATAAACTGAAATTTGGACTTTGTATTATTTCTTGGGAAAGGTTTAAAGAGTTTTCAATTGTAAAGGGATGATTGCATCACAATAGGTAGAAGCATGATTTTGCCATTATCTCTATTTGGAAATTAACTATAGTTAGGAGCCCAAATGAATGTCAAGTTGACAAAGTGTGCACTGTGCTCTTTTGTACTTTGTCAGTTTAACTAAGCTGGAACTGCATGCCCAAGAATCTCCTCCATATAGAGTTCTGCGTTCAGCGTGACACAAGGGAAACTCGCCCAGAATTGGGAGGCAGAGTGAAGCAAAGGCCACTATGCTTAGAAGTTTAGTAGAGGCCCTAGCTGCAGCTGCAGAGTTTGCACAGTGATCTGCTCCTCACTTGATTGGTGTGGGGTTGCCACTGGGTCCAAACCTGACTCCAGCTGGAGCAGAGGGCTTCTCCTTCTACTTCTGAGTTCTGGGCCAGGTATGTGGGCCACTCTGTGTAGAAGGGAAACTGCCTCCTCTGAGAGTCACCAGGTATTAGAGTCAGACGCAGTGAGGAGGTTCCTGTTTATCCTCATGAGTTCTGGTTTGTCCTTGCCTTTCCTCTTTGTGCATCTGTTTTTCCTGCCTGTCTGCCCACTTTGCTGACCTCCAGAAAGATCAGTCACCCCATCAGACTCCAAGGCCTCACCTCTTTGGGTTCTTTTTTTTCTTTTCTTTTCTTTCTTTCTTTTTTATTTTTTTGTTTCTGGTTCTCCAACTGACGTCTCATGGATCTTTATTTTCCTAGCTTCTTGCATAACTGTGTATGGTCAAATAATTATAATAAGTCCTTCAATGTTATTTCATAATTCCTGATTAAGTATAACTGATACAGACTTTGAGTCTGAACCCCTTATCAAGTGGGGTATCCAATGGTATCCAGCAAAACCATAACGTATTATTCAAGTTTAGATTTCTTGAACAGGTGTCATGATGACAAAGGGTAAGGACAATTCCTGGAGCACCATTACTGATTAAGCCTGGGTAGGGACCAGTGGGCCTAGAGACAAAACTCACCTCCTTTGCTATTTCATCCATGTCTTATTTTGCATAAACCTATTTATCTTTCTATGTTTGCTTCCTCTGAATTGTACAGACTAAGAGGGGATTGAGTTTTGAGAACTGTTGCAAGAAAAAAAGGGCCGGGGTAAAGCCAGCATTTAACAAAATGCTGCCAGGCATTACAAACAATTAAGAATTTTTACCATCATTTTAATTTATGTTTTATATTATTCTGTATTAAACTCCATGTTAAAAACTCTGAGATCTCATCAGCACAAGATGCTGTTGTACCTGCAGTGGGAGATCTCTTTGTTTTCTTAACTCTCTTTAACTGCCTCTGATCATGGACTGTTAAGTCCAAGTGGGAAGCCCAGAGGAGCTGGATTTACTTCCTTCTTCTTCATTTGTGTGGCTCTTATTTGTTCTCCAGGACTCAAGTCACATATTAGGAAGGATGGAAAATTATCTTCTGGGACTAGTTGGAGATTGTTTCACTTCTTAATTGAAATCCATCAATGGTATTTAAGTATTCTAGGAGCTCTCTAAATAATAGATCAAAAATTACATGTGCACATACAACTTCTCTTCCTTTTTAGGGGAAAATATTCATATCATTTATCAGATATCAAGTTTTTCCATTATGGCTCCACCTGAATCTGTATTTAACTACAAAGAGCAGGTGGGTGAGTTGAATGACTTTTTAAGGGGTCATGGTTTTTATCCTAAAAGTGTGTCTTCCCTAAATAACTAATGCTCATGGCTCCAATTATAAATAATTTTAAGTATTTTGACCAATTATTATTAAAATGAGTATGATTCTTATTTGTAACCAAAAACTATGTACATAATTTAAGCTCATTAAAGAACTACTAGTATTAGTACAACACATAGAATAAAATGTATCAAGTCAACTTTACCCTGGATCTGTAGAAAAATACAGGTAAAATACAAGCAGAACTTATCTTGTCCTGATGCTCTCCTTAGGTGAGTTTATTCACCTCCGTGGCTTTAACCACAGCTTAAATGCAAATGCCCCCAACATATATGTCCAGGCTCATGAAAATTCTCCACTGAATGTCCCAGAACAGGTGAACTCCAGAGACTTGAGGTCTGTGCTGAAAAAGGCGGACTCTTCACAGGGAACCACAACCAGAAAACAAGCCACACTAGATATGTGAACATACACACCTGAACAGTTGGCAGGAATTGCCTTCCCTGGGATGTCCAGTGCAGTTCTCCTGGCCTGTGATGTATGGATGTGAGATATACTGCATAGGGTACAATAGCCAAGTCCTCTTGTAGCATATAACTGCCCTTCTGTAGCTTAGTGTAAGGAATACTATGTTCTTACTTTTCCTGTAGGAAAATAAGATTTTTTTTTCTTGCAATAAACTATATAGGCTTTCTCATTCCACTCCTTGGTTTAATTCTGCCTTGTTGCTCTAATATTTCTGAACCACAAAGCAAGTGTACCATTTAAAAAACACCAACAGGTAAGGATAATGTACTCTGGGCCCATGCACACAATGCATGAAAGTAAAAAAAAAATAATTAAAAAGGATAAGAACTTTTCAATCAATTTGATAAAAAATTTAACTTAATTAAAAGAAGACTCTGTTTTTCCCTAGAAGGCGGCACTGATCTTTATTATTAATGAATACCAGCATTCCATAGCTGTGCATAATGATGGGCTGCAACATCAGGAGCAATTTCATCTGGATCCTAATTTGTTATAAAATCTTTTCTAGTATTCTTGAAGTATGGCCTCTGCCACTGCCTCCCTCCCACTTCTGGCTAGTTCTGAACTCTAAGAGAATGTCTTCCTTTTTATTTTTACCTGAGAGTTAATTTGCAAGATTGTTTGCAGCTTTAGTTTCCCAACCTTCCAAAAATAAGCATTTACAGGATTTTCACTTTGCTTTCATTTTTTTGCTTTGTGTTCTATTAATAGAAACTATTGTGAAAACTTCATACACAAGTTATCTCTTCTGTAAGTACAGTCTTATTAGAGAGAACAAAGAGAAAGGAGATTAAAGGGTGTCACTTAATTCAAATATTGGAGTTAGGGAAGATTAAAATAAATATTCCTGAAATACGGGTATGAAGCTTAATGGAGTAATTTATTCTTATATTCATTCATATGAGTTCATTCATATGAATGAATATTTATAGAGTATTCCCTATATTCGATACTGGGAAGATGTAGATGTTTAAGACAGTTCTTGCAACCAAAGGGATTATGATATTTAATACCTTGTACTTGTTGTCCTAGGTACCACAAAGATAAAAGGAAAATTAAGTTACAGTATCTACTTTCAAGGGATTGCAATTTCTTACAAGTGTGTAAAATAGAGCCCAATATAGAACATTGTTCCAGCTCACGTGTGTAAAACACATCTAATGTGAAAGTCCACGTGGACCAAAGGATTTGAAGGAGACTCTGGGAAGGAGATAGTACTTAAATTGGATCAAGACAGATGGGCTGAATTTATGGTACATTAATACTGTATAATATTGTACAGCTGGTTAAAACAATGAGCTAGATGAATAAGTACACATAATAAACTTATGCTTATTGAGCAAAAAAAGAAAGTTGTAGGTAAGAAAAAGAAAAAGAAAAAAATACACTGTGTGATTCATTATTTGTAAAATTAAAGTCAAAGGCTCTGAAAAGAAGAAAGGAAAGAATGATGGGCTGAATTTGGACAGATGGTGAATAGGGGAGAATATAGCAGACAGAAAAGTTTTCAAATGCCATATAGTGTTCAGAACAAAGACTGGGTTATCCACAGTATATAAAGAGTAACCCTCTCAGGAGAGAAATATAACAATGTGACATGAGATTTACACTCTATGCTATAATCTGCAAACCAAGAGCCAAATCAATGGCAATATCTTCTCTTGAGTTAGGTAAAACCCAGCAGTGGTGCAGGACAGGATGTGAGTGCCTAGTGCCTGGAAGTCTGCTTACCTCTTTGTAAAGAAAATTCTGGAGAAAATGGTCAGCTACCCAGAAGAAATCAATCCAAGAGAGAGAGGGTGTACCTATGGTCACATATAACAAAACGTTATTCAGAGACTAAACAAATGTGTGCAGATATAATATTCAAAGTTCTAGACAGGGAATTTATTCACATACTACAGTATAAAGCAGAAGAGAGAGAGAGAGAAATATATAGAATTTGCTTTAATACCCAAATAGAAGTAGAGGTGAGGAAAAAAGAAAGAAAGCTAGCCAACCGCTCTGGAGGGGCCCCACCAGCCAAAGCCGTGACAGTCCTTGGGACCGCAGGCCAGTTGTTTCAACAAGTAACTTAAAGACAAAATGGAAAAACAAGGAGGTTGGTGCCGGAGATCATGTTGATGTGAAACCAGGGATGGCCACCTTGTGCCAGTGAGTACAACTTGGGGGAGCTTCAAGATGGCGGAAGAGTAAGATGTGGAGATCACCTTCCTCCCCACAAATACATCAGGAATACATCTACATGTAGAACAACTCCTACAGAACACCTACTGGATGCTGGTAGAAGACCTCAGACTTCCCAAAAAGCAAGAAACTCCCCACGTACCTGGGTAGGGTAAAAGAAAAAAGAATAAACAGAGACAAAAGAATAGGGACGGGAACTGCACCAGTAGGAGGAACCTGTGAAGGAGGAAAGGTTTCCACACACTAGGAAGTCACTTCTCGGACGGAGATGGGGTGGTGGAGCGAGGAAGCTTCAGAGCCACAGAGGAGAGCACAGCAACAGGGGTGCGGAGGGCAAAGCGGAGACATTCCCGCACACAGGATAGGTGCCAACCAGCATTCACCAGGCTGAAAGGCTTGTCTGCTCACCCGTCGGGGGCGGGCAGGGGCTGGGAGCTGAGGCTTGGGCTTCGGTCAGATAGCAGGGAGAGGACTGGGGTTGGCGGCGTGAACACAGCCTGCAGGGGTTTAGTGCACCAAGGCTAGCCAGCAGGGAGTCTGGGAAAAAGTCTGGAGCTGCCGAAGAGGCAAGAGACTTTTTCCTGCCTCTTTGTGTCCTCGTGCACGAGGAGAGGGGATTAAAAGCGCCGCTTAAAGGAGCTCCAGAGACAGGCGCGAGTCGCGGCTATCAGCGCGGACCGCAGAGACGGGCATGAGACGCTAAGGCTGCTGCTGCCGCCACCAAGAAGCCTGTGTGCGAGCACAGGTCACTCTCCACACCCCTCTTCCGGGGAGCCTGTGCAGCCCGCCACTGGCAGGGTCCCAGGATCCAGGAGCAACTTCCCCGGGAAAACGAATGGCGTGCCTCAGGCTGGTGCAACGTCATGCCGGTCTCTGCCACTGCAGGCTCACCCGCATCCGTACCCCTCCCTACCCCCAGCCTGAGTGAGCCAGAGCCGCCAAATCAGCTGCTCCTTTAACCCTGTCCTGTCTGAGCGAAGAACAGATGCCCTCAGGTGACCTACATGCACAGGTGGGGCAAAATCCAAAGCTGAACCCCAGGAGCTGTGCGAACAAAGAAGAGAAAGGGAAAATTTTCCCAGCACCCTCAGAAGCAGCGGATTAAATCTCCACAGTCAACTTGATGTACCCTGCATCTGTGGAATACCTGAATAGACAACAAATCATCCCAAATTGAAGAGGTGGATTTTGGGAGCAAATGTATATATATATTTTTTCTCCCCTTTTTCTCTTTCTGTGAGTGTGTATGTGTATGCTTCTGTGTCTGATTTTGTCTTTATAGCTTTGCTTTTACCATTTGTTCTAGGGTTCTATCTGTTGCTTTTTTCCTTTTTTTTATTACTTAAAAATTTTTTTTCCTAATAATTATTTATTTTAATAATTTTATTTTATTTTACTTTTATTTTATTTTATCTTGTTTTATCTTTCTCTTTCTTTCTTTCTTTCTTTCTTTCTTTCTTTCTTTCTTTCTTTCTTTCTTCTTTTTTTTCTCCCTCTTATTCTGAGCCATGTGGAGGACAGGCTCTCCGTGCTCCAGCCAGGTGTCAGGGCTGTGCCACTGAGGTGGGAGAGCCAAGTTCAGGACACTGGTCCACAAGAGACCTCCCAGCTCCTTGTAATATCAAATGGCAAAAATCTCCCAGAGATCTCCATCTCAACACCAAGACCTAGCTCCACTCAATGACAAGCAAGCTACAGTGCAGGACACCCTATGACAAACAATTAGCAAGAAAGGAACACAACCCCAACCATTAGCACAGAGTCTGCCCAAAATCAAAATAAGGCCACAGACACCTCAAAACACACCACCAGACGTCCCTAAAACACACCACTAGACGTGGACCTGCGCACCAGAAAGGAAAGATCCAGCCTCATCCACTGGAACACAGGCACTAGTCCCCTCCACCAGGAAGCCTACACACCCCACTGAACCAACCTTAGCTACTGGGGACAGACACCAAAAACAATGGAAACTATGAACCTGAAGGCTGTGAAAAGGAGACCCCAAACACAGTAAGGAAAACAAAATGAGAAGACAGAGAAACAAACAGCAGATGAAGGATCAAGGCAAAAACCCACCAGACCTAACAAATGAAGAGGAAATAGGCAGTACACCTGAAAAATAATTCAGAATAATTATAATAAAGATGATCCAAAATCATGGAAATACAATGGGGAAAATACAAGAAACTTTAATAAGGACCTAGAAGAACTAAAGAGCAAACAAACGATGATGAACAACACAATAAATGAAATTAAAAATTCTCTAGAAGGGATCAATAGCAGAATAACTGAGGCAGAAGAAAGGATAAGTGACCTGGAAGATAAAATAGTGGAAGAAGCTACTGCAGAGCAGAATAAGGAAAAAACAATGAAAACGATTGAGGACAGTATCAGAGACCTCTGGGACAACATTAAATGCACCAACATTTGAATTATAGGGGTCCCAGAAGAAGAGAAAAAGAGAGGGACTGAGAAACTATTTGAAGAGATTATAGTTGAAAACTTCCCTAATATGAGAAAGGAAATAGTTAATCAAGTCCAGGAAGCACAGAGAGTCCCATACAGGAAAATTCCAAGGGGAAACACGGCAAGACACATGTTAATCGAACTATCAAAAATTAAATACAAACAATAAATATGAAAAGCAGCAAGGGACAAACAACAAGTAACATAAGGGAATCCCCATAAGGTTAACAGCTGATCTTTTGGCAGAAACTCTGCAAGCCAGAAGGGAGTGGCAGGACATATTTAAACTAATAAAAGAGAAAAACGTACAACCAAGAATACTGTACCCAGCAAGGATTTCATTCAGATTTGACAGAGAAATTAAAAGCTTTACTGACAAACAAAAGCTAAGAGAACTCAGCACCACCAAACCAGCTTTATAACAAATGCTAAAGGAACTTCTCTAGGCAGGAAACACAAGAGAAGGAAAAGACCTACAATAATAAACCCAAAACAGTTAAGAAAATTGTAATACAAACATACATATTGATAATTACCTTAAATGTAAATGGATTAAATGCTCGAACCAAAAGACAGACTGGCTGAATGGATACAAAAACAAGACCCATATATGCTATCTAAAAGAGACCCACTTCAAATCTAGGGACACATACAGAATGAAAGTGGGGGCATGGATAAAGATATTCCATGCAAATGGAAATCAAAAGAAAGCTGGAGTAGGAATTCTCATATCAGAAAAAAATAGACTTTAAAACAAAGACTGTTACAAGAGACAAAGAAGAACACTACATAATGATCAAGGGATCAATCCAAGAAGAAGATATAACAATTGTAAATATTCATGCACCCAACATAGGAACACCTCAATACATAAGGCAAATACTAACAGCCAAAAAAGGGGAAATTGACAGTAACAGAATCGTAGTAGGGGATTTTAACACCCCACTTTAACCAATGGACAGATCATCTAAAATGAAAATTAATAAGGACACAAGCTTTAAATGGTACATTAAACAAGATGGAATTAATTGATATTTATAGGACTTTCCATCCAAAAACAACAGAATACACATTATTCTCAAGTGCTCATGGAACATTCTCCAGGATAGATCATATCTTGTGTCACAAATCAAGCCTTGGTACATTTAAGAAAATTGAAATTGTATCAAGTATCTCTTCCAACCACAATGCTATGAGACTAGATATCAATTACAGGGAAAAATCTGTAAGAAATAAACAAACGGAGGATAAACAACACACTCTTTATAAACAAAGAGATCACTGAAGAAATCAAAGAGGAAATCAAAAAATACCTAGAAACAAATGACAATGAAAACACAATAACCCAAAACCTATGAGATGCAGCAAAAGCAATTCTAAGAGGGAAGTTTATAGCTATACAAGCCTACCTTAAGAAACAAGAAACATCTCAAATAAACAACCTAACCTTACACCTAAAGCAATTACAGAAAGAAGAACAAAAAATCCCCAAAGTTAGCAGAAGGAAACAAATCATAAAGATCAGATCATAAATAAATGAAAAGGAAATGAAGGAAATGATAGCAAAGATCAATAAAACTAAAAGCTGGTTCTTTGAGAAGATGAACAAAATTGATAAACCATTAGCCAGACTTATCAAGAAAAAAGGGAGAAGACTCAAATCAATAGAATTAGAAGTGAAAAAGGAGAAGTAACAACTGACACTGCAGAAAAACAAAGGATCATGAGAGATTACTACAAGCAACTCTATGCCAATAAAATGGACAACCTGGAAGAAATGGACAAATTCTTAGAAATGCAAAACATTCCGAGACTGAACCAGGAAGAAATAGAAAATATGAACAGACAAATCACAAGGACTGAAATTGAAACTGTGATTAAAAATCTTCCAGCAAACAGAAGCCCAGGACCAGATGGCTTCACAGGTAAATTCTATCAAATCTTTAGAGAAGAGCTAATCCTTCTCAAACTCTTCCAAAATATAGCAGAGGGAGGAACACTCCCAAACTCATTCTACGAGGCCACCATCAACCTGATAACAAAACCAGACAAAGATGTCACAAAGAAAGAAAACTACAGGCCAATATCATTGATGAACATAGATGCAAAAATCCCAAACAAAATACTAGGAAACAGAATCCAACAGCACATTAAAAGGATCATATACCATTATCAAGTGGGGTTTATCTGAGGAATGCAAGGATTCTTCAATATATGGAAATCAATCACCATGATACACCATATTAACAAATGGAAGGAGAAAAAACATATGAGCATCTCAATAGATTCAGAGGAAGCTTTCGACAAAATTCAACACCCATTTATGATAAAAAAAAAAACTCTGCAGAAAGTAGGCATAGGGCTTCCCTGGTGGCGCAGTGCTTGAAAGTCCGCCTGCCGATGCAGGAGACGCGGGTTCGTGCCCCGTTTCGGGAAGATCCCACATGCCGCGGAGCGGCTGGGCCCGTGAGCCATGGCCACTGAGCCTGCGCGTCCGGAGCCTGTGCTCCGCAAATGGGAGAGGCCACAACAGTGAGAGGCCCGCATAAAAAAAAAAAAGAAAGTAGGCATAGAGGGAACTTTCCTCAACATGATAAAGGCCATATATGACAAACCCACAGCCAACATTGTCCTCAATGGTGAAAAACTGAAAGCATTTCCACTAAGATCAGGAACAAGACAAGGCTGCCCACTCTCAGCACTATTATTCAACATAGCTTTGGAAGTTTTAGCCACAGCAATCAGAGAAGAAAAAGAAACAAAAGGAATCCAAAATGGAAAAGAAGAGGTAAAGCAGTCACTGTTTGCAGATGACATGATACTATACATAGAGAATCCTAAAGACACTACCAGAAAACTCCTAGAGCTAATAAATGAATATGGTATAGTAGTAGGATAAAAAATTAATGCACAGAAATCTCTTGCATTCCTATACACTAATGATGAAAAATCTGAAAGAGAAATTAAGGGAACACTCCTATTTACCACTGCAACACAAAGAATAAAATGTCTAGGAATAAACCTACCTAAGGAGACAAAAGACCTCTATGCAGAAAATTATAAGACTCTGATGAAAGAAATTAAAATGATACAAATAGATGGAGAGATATACCATGTTCTTGGATTGGAAGAATCAACATTGTGAAAATGACTCTACTACCCAAAGAAATCTACAGATTCCAAGCAATCCCTATCAAACTACCACTGGCAATTTTCACAGAACTAGAACAAAATTTTTCACAATTTGTATGGAAACACAAAAGACCCCAAAGAGCCAAACAATCTTGAGAAAAAAAACGGAGCTACAGGAGCTACAGGAGTAGCTACGGAGCTACAGGAGTCAGGCTCACTCTCTTCTGACTATTCTACAAAGCTACAGTAATTGAACAGTATGGTACTGGCACAAAACAGTATGGTACTGGCACAAAACCAGAAATATATATAAATGGAACAGGATAGAACGTCCAGAGATAAACCCATGAACATATGGTCACCTTATCTTTGATAAAGGAGGCAAAAATATACAGTGGAGAAAATACAGCCCCTTCAATAAGTGGAGAAAATACAGCCCCTTCAATAAGTGTTCAATTAGAACACTCCCTAACACCATGCACAAAAGTAAACTCAAAATGGATTAAAGACCTAAATGTAAGGCCAGACGCCATCAGACTCTTAGAGGAAAACATAGGCAGAACACTCTATGACATAAATCACAGCAAGATCCTTTTTGACCCACCTCCTAGAGAAATAGGAATAAAAACAGAAATAAACAAATGGGACCTAATGAAACTTAAAAGCTTTTGCACAGCAAAAGAAACCATAAACAAGACAAAAAGACAACCCTCAGAATGGGAGAAAGTATTAGCAAATGAAGCAACTGACAGAGAATTAATCTCCAAAACATACAAGCAACTTATGCAGCTCAATATCAAAAAAACAAACAACACAATCCAAAAATGGGCAGAAGACCTAAATAGACATTTCTCCGAAGAAGATATACAGATAGCCAACAAACACGTGAAAGAATGTTCAACATCATTAATCATTAGAGAAATGCAAATCAAAAGTACAATGAGGTATCATCTCACACTGGTCAGAATGGCCATCATCAAAAAATCTACAAGCAATAAATACTGGAGAGGGTGTGGAGAAAAGGGAACCCTCTTGCACTGTTGGTGGGAATGTAAATTGATACAGCCACTATGGAGAACAGTATGGAGGTTCCTTAAAAAACTAGCAATAGAACTACCATACGACCCAGCAATCCCACTACTGGGCATGTACCCTGAGAAAACCATAATTCAAAAAGAGCCATGTACCAAAATGTTCACTGCAGCTCTATTTACAATAACCAGGCCATGGAAGGAACCTAAGTGTCCATCAACACATGAATGGATAAAGAAGATGTGGCACGTATATACAATGGAATATTACTCAGCCATAAAAAGGAATGAAACTGAGTTATTTGTAGTGTGGTGGGTGGACCTAGAGACTGTCATACAGACTGAAGTAAGTCAGAACAAGAAAAACAAATACCGTATATATGGAATCAAAAAAAAAAAAAACAAGAAAATGGTCAGAAGATCCTAGGGGCAATATGGGAATAAAGGAGCAGACCTACTAGAGAATGAACTTGAGGATATGGGGAGGGGGAAGGGTAATCTGGGACAAAGTGAGAGAGTGACATGGACATATATACACTACCAAACATAAAATAGATAGCTATTGGGAAGCAGCCGCAAAGCACAGGGAGATCAGCTCGGTGCTTTGTGGCCACCTAGAGTGGTGGGATAGGGAAGGTGGGAGTGAGGGAGATGCAAGAGGGAAGAGATATGGGGACATACATATATGTATAACTGATTCACTTTGTTATAATGCAGAAACTGACACAGCATTGTAAAGCAATTATACTCTAATAAAGATGTTAAAAAAAAAAAAAAGCTAGCCAACCAAATCAGTTTAGATATGTGGGAGAAAAAAAGTGTAAAATGGAGACCAAATGAGAATCAAAGAAAGAAAACTTGCAGTTGCTGCCTCTTAAGGGGACGGGCTGCTTTTAGGAAGGGGAGGGAAGAGTGTAAACCAGACTTCCTCCCCTTCTAGTTGTCTTATCCATTGAATCTTTTGGAAGGATGATCTAGTAAGAAAGGTGGAAATTAAATACCTTGAATCATTAAGTTTCCCAGTACTGGCTCATTGGTAACATGACCCAGTATCTTTGAACTTGTCCAGTCCTCAGTAGTTCTCCTCTTAAGAAGTGCCAGGGTGGGGGTGCGGGCAGTGATAAAGGGAAGTGGAAAGAGATGAACTTTAAAGATCATTTAGCCAACAAACTCTTGCTTAAGGCTCACAATACCGAGTCATTGCACTTTGTCTGTGGGCTAGTTCCTAATGTAAGTGTCTAAGGTGAACACTGTGTAATCAAAGTGATTCCTTGTGTGGCTTAGCATGTACACTAAAATGTTGTTAAAAAGAAATCATAAGACACAATGGTTCTCTCAAGCAACGTGTTTGGGTGCAGGTAGAACAGGAAATCCTGGAAGCTCGGCTACAAGAGGTCACTCAGGGACCCAGGTTCTTTTCCTCTTGTGGCTCCTGTGTATGATCAATGCAGAATCAAAACATGTGGAAGAAAATCAATTTTTTTCAAGAAGTCATATGCGTTTTAGTTCCATCACTTCCACTTAACATATTACTGATGAGAAATTGGTCTCATGGCTGCATTGATCTGCAAGGGATGACAGGAAATACAGCCTCTAGCTGACTGGACATTGCCACCCTAAGGAGATAGTGGACCAATGAGAGGGAAAGCCTCGATTATTGGCTTCTGTTTCTATGGAAGAAGAGGAGATGAATTTTGAGAGAAAATCAGTCTTCTATCCTTGTCTGCCTTTCATAGCCAACCAAATCATGCATTACCCTCTCAAAACATATTCACCTTGACTCAAATGGAAAAACTCAGGGTCTCATCCACTTACTGTAACCAGTTAAAAGCCCCAAGCCTGTGAATGATATGGATTCCTCTTCATCAAGTCCAGCTGTGGTTCCTTGCAGTTTAGCAGCCTATAAACTCCTAGGCAAATTGTCTGCCTTCCCTCAATCCCAGTATATCATGGAAATGATATACCTCAACTAAACTCCCATTGGGGAAATCAGAAAAATAGAAAAGACACAGAAATCAGTGATTCATTGTAGTTACCAAATCCTTCTGGGAAGTTATGGCAAACACTCCCAACTTGGCAGCAAAGTTCCTTGATTAGGCTTGATTTGTCTCTCTGGATGGAGGTCTCCTGTCTGTTATGCTCCAAGAGTCCTGACTTCACTATCTGAGAGATTCTTCTTTTACATTACGTTTGAGACCACAACAGAAGATGATGAGGGAAAGTATTCAACCCTTGGAATTGCATAGTTTTGTAACTGTTAGAGACACAGGACAAATATTGCATCAAGGATTGAAAAATCACAGACATTTGTCAACTTGGCTTGCAATCTCTTTGGCAATACAACTCCCTCAGCTGTAGTAGACAGTTTATTTGCTTCCAGTCAGTTCCACGTGCAAGAAACTAGACTTGAATCTCTCTTCTAGACAGAAATCTGAAGGCTCTGCATTCAATTTTATTTTCTGACCCCTGTACTTGGTCTACCTCTCTCTCCTTCATTTTAGTGGTGATTTCTTGAGGTCCGCTGAAGCAACAAGCTTGGGTGAAAAGGCACCATCATTTTGTCTTTATTTGGACTGACTTCTATTTTCTGGCTGAAAAATCATAATGAGAAATACTGGAGGAAAGTCTGGAATCCTGACACTTTCTATTTTGGCTACAGAAGTAGTAAAGCTGTTCCATCTTAAAGCTCCCCAATATCTGGATCTCCATTTGGTTTAAATTTAAGGCATATTTTAGTCCCCAGAGCTCAATTTCATTCCACTTTGCCTGCACTTGGGCTTGTTCTTGCTCAAGCTTTCCCTCTTATAAGATTTTGCCAGAAGCAGCAGGGAGCATTTGACACACAAACTCATTCTAAGTTTTTCAAACAAGTTTCTTTTGGAGTACAGAGTACAGTCTTGAAAAACTCATGGTCTTTCCTGAAAGTTATAACTTGCTTCCCAAGTTGTCGTATCTGTGTTTTTGCCACCCAACACCAAACCATTAAGAAAAAAACCAAATGTTTTAAAATTTTTGTTATGGCAGTGCACCACTTCCTGGTTAAATTTCTGTATTAGTTATATCATGGCTAACATGCTGTAAAAAGAGATAGAAAAATGTAGTGGCTACAACAAGATAACATTTATTTTTTTCCTCCCAGTACAGAACATTTATATGATATATATATATATATTATATATATATATATATAATATGTATATATATTTAAGTACACAGTAGAGTGCATAACCCATTGTATTTTTTATTTATTTTATAAAAGAGAAAGAGAGAGGGAGGATACAAACAACATAACAGAGTGTGTATTATAGAATTTACAGGAAGTTAAATGAAGGTATGCTACGTCTTTTCTAGAACATTGTTCTTCTGGGCAAATAAATTACAAATTGTCCTTTATATGCCTCACAATAATTTATTCATTGCCAAATTTTATTCTTTTTTCTTGGTTCTTGTCCTATTTTTGACATCAGAAATGTTTTCTGACATCTGACGTCATGAACATCTTTGGGCCTTAGTTTCCTTTCTAAAAATAATTTAAACTATAATATCTCTGAAATCTCTACCAACTATAAATCCTGTGTTTCATTGTCATTAACATGAGAGCTAGCCCTTGTTTCTTGAGACACTGGGCTGTGTCCTTGTCTTGTAGAACCTGTAGCTCTTGTAATGGATGGTGTGTTTCTCTTCCCAACAGCAGCCTCTGCTTTGATGCTGCCTTGTCTCTATTTGAGATTCTCAGAATGCCTTCCTTTAACGGCTTTACCAGCAAGTGCTGAAGATCTAAATGTGAACTAGGTCTTTAAGTCTTTCTTCCAATGAAGCTCAAATTTTATAGATAGATCACTGAGTGGCTTCTGACAAGTGTGTAAGGCCTTATTGATATGCTATGTACAAACTGTATATTTGCTCCAACTTACCATACTGGCCTTATCTTCACTTATTTTTCATTTTCCAGATATTTTATTATGCTATATAATATGAACCTTTGAACTTTTCTTTAAATTTCCCTGGAACATTTCACAGATTAATTAATGAATTACAAGCTCACAGAGAAATTCAGAATCATACTCCAAGATCATCATTGATTTTCCACATTCCATATATTTTTCATTTCCATTTACACATTTCCAATGGCTTTTCTCTTTTTCTAAATCTGAAATATTCAGTTTTTCTATTTGGCATCACTTCCCCTCTAACTGAAGATCTTAGCATTTCTTATAGCACAATTCTGCTGATGGTTAATCCCCTTACATTTATTTTATTAAAAATTCCTTTATTTTGCTTTTAATCTGAAGGAATATTTTCACTGACTATAGATTTCTCTTTGTGTGTGTACATTTTTTTTCTTTTAGAACTTTTAAGACATTATTTCACGTTTTTTCTGGCCTCCATTTTTTCTAATGGAAAGCCAGTAATAATTTGAATAATTTTTCCTAAATAGTATATGATTTTTCTCATCCTTATTTAAAATTTTCTCTCTTTTTTTTTTGGTTTTCTGTAGTTTGGTGCTAATATGAAGAGATATGGTAGTATATATGTTTATTATACTTGGGGATCACTGAGCTTGTAGAACTTATAACTGTCTGGGAAATTTTTGGTCACAATATTTAATATATTTTTTTCTGCTCAATTCTGCCTCTTTTTTCCTTCTGGGACTCCAATTATGCCTATGTTAGACATTTTTATATTGCCCCACAGGTTTCTGAGGGTCTGTTCATTTTTTTTTTCAATCATTGTCATCTCTATCCTTCAGATTAATTTCTATTGATCTGTCCTCATAATGACTTCCATCTGTCATCTCCATTTTTTCAGTCCATTCTTCTCCAGTGATTTTCCTTGTATATTTCAGATATCTATTTTACATTTATAGAATTTTTCTGCTGAGATTTACTAATTTTAGCTCCTTATGAGCATATTTTCCCTTACTTCCTTAAGCATAGTTATGTATACAAACTGCTTTAAAATTCTTGTCTGCATTGCAACATTAGGTCATCTCGAGGTTATTTTCTTTTCTCTTTAAAATGAGTATCATACTCCTTTCTTTGTATGTAAAAAAAAAAAAAAATAGCTTTTAACCTAGCCATTTTGCATCAAGTTTTAGGATTATTGACTTTGTCATGTTCTTTTAAAGAGTATTGAGAATTTTTTTAAGCTGGTGGTTAACTTGGCTGAACTCAACTGTAAACTGTCTCCTCTGTGGTTGGTAGTCTGTTCTCAGGCCTGTTCCTTTAGCTGCACTACTTGAAATACATTTTGTACGTAGCTGGTTCAAGAGTCATCCAGAGATTTGGACAGAGTTGTTTTACAGAATTGGAGGCTTTCCATACTTCCTTTCTCTTTTCCAGGATTTGTCCCCCACTTTCTAATGGCTGAAGCTGCCTGAATTCAATCCTCTGGTTTTTCAGTCCAGTAATTTTGTAGGCTTAAATGTTTTGTCTCCTTGACGTAGCATGCAGACTGGGACTTACCCTCATCAAATAAGCTATGGAAATAGAATATTCACCCAGAACTGTTCTAGAGTTCTCGAGGGAAAGAGAAACAAGTAAGTAGATAGGTAGATAGATACATGTGAGAAATTGGTAGATAGATACATATGAGGAGTTGGTTCACATGATTATGGAAGCAGAGAAGTCCCATGATCTGTCATCTACAAACTGGAGACTGAGGAAATATGGTGGAGTAATTCTAGTGCCAGTTCAAAGGCTTGAGAACCAGAAAAGCCAATGATGTAAATTCCAGTCAAAGAGCAGGAGAAGACTGATGTCCCAGCACACGTAGGCATCTAGGAAGAAAAATGGTTGAATTGCTTCTTACTCTTCCTTTTGTTCTATTCAGGCCCTCATGAGATTTGACGATGCCCATCCTTATTGCAAAAGGCAATCTACCTTACTGAGTGCATGGATTCAAATGCTAATCTCATCTGGAAACACCCTCACAGAACCCACCCAGAGATAATCTTTAGTTGAGCACTCTATGGCTCAGTTGAGTTGACACATAAAATTAACCATCACAAAAACCATGCCCTTCTTCGAAGTATCAATTCTAGTCCATTATCTGTCTCTTTTATTCACTTCCCAGTGCCTTTGGGTGGTTGAATTTTATATTTTGTCTAGAGTTTGTGGTTGCTTTCTCTTAGAGGTTTTGTCCAATAGGAACTATTTGCTATTATTGGAAGCTATTCTCATCCACCCACCTCCATTTCTTGCATATAAGGTAATGGCTACACTGCTTAGTCTATCATTCAAGACTGTATAATCTGGTTCTGCTTCAGCTTTAACCTCTGTCTTCTACTTCATCCTTATATAGGTTACCAGCCCCTTTCCCCCTTACACATTGCATGACATCCACTCATTGAGCAAGAGATTTTTGAGCACTTCCTATATATCAGGCAACTAGGAACAATAGCATTATTACCCTTGCCCTCTTGAAGCTGACAGCATGGAAGACTTGCAAATGTGCTTGATCATTACTGCCCTGACTCTTTGCTGATGCTCAGTTGCCTTCTTTATATTTTAATTTCCTCAAATATTCTTTCCTATCCTTTCTACTTATCAAATCCTACCCATCCCCAAATTCTGTTTCTTCACTCCCTATGTTTATTATTTTTTACTACATTTTTTTTTCTTTTCTTGAGTAAACTAAATAGACACTGCCAGGGATTCAGTGCACTTTCTTTGTGTTGCAGTGTTCAACCTGCTGCTACTGTATGGGAAAGGTTAGTAAATGAATTAATGCTACTACTTTCCTCATTACTTGATTTATAATTCATCATAACATTTATTGAACTTATAAGTTAGTGGCTGATGAAGCAAGTGATTATGTTAAAGGCCATAAGATTTTCATCCAAAAATGAAAACCAGACTTTATAATAACTTTCAAAGTGTTTTGACGTTTTTATGCATTGATGATAGTTTACCCACATTCTTTCATACTAATCTGAATATCAGCATACCAAGAATAGAGTCATCAGAATTCCATATTGATGTTTTACTGTTAATTAACTTGTTTGGTTCCCTATATCATGATGATGTTTGAAATGCTTTTCAAGTAATTTTCATGCTCTTTCAATGGAGGGGTGAATCAAGAGAATCTGAAGGTCATACAGACACATTCTCTTTATTTTGCCTATTTGCATTCATCAATTTATCTGGCCTCTCATCTGCCAGCCAAAAGAGTTCTCAGCAATTAGTGGTGCAATGGGAGCTATTCATGTCAAATAGACTGGTTCAAACCCAGCAGAGATCCAGAGAATAGTTTTTAATACTTGAAACCATAAGTCTTTACTTAGAATTTATTGCATATGCATTAGTGCCTTTCTCTTAAAATAAAAGACAGAAAGAAACACATATGTCCATGTTCAGATAAAAGCTTGATCACCGTAATCTATTCTATGAGAATCTATCTCCTGAATTACAAATCAAAATACTGACAAAGTTTTCAGTGCCACTGCTAAGTGTAAAAGATGTATGTGAAGTATAGGTAACGTAATGAAATGATGGAATTTCAGAAGAGTATGGTGGCTAAGACAGTAATAACTACAATCAGAACTGCCCTGAAAAACCCAACACATAGAACCCTCATAGGTGATTAATTTTAATATGGAAATGGTGACCTCTATTAAATGCACTATCAAGATTTTGAGTTTCTTGATAGGAAGTCAGTATCTTATTTTGGATCCATCATTGCACATTGTGTAGTCCTGGGAGCACATAGGCAGGGATGACATTCTGCAATGTGCCCCTATGTAGCTAAAACAAATGATTTAGCTACCATCCATTCTGACTATCAGTGCCCATACCATACTAGTTAGTAAATATTTTTATAATATCCTGTCTCTCTCTATTTCTCTCCTTATCACAAAGGTGTTTTATTTTAGAGCACTGATTTTCCCAAGAGGAAATGCAATACATTGCAGCAGGGAGGTAAGAACATGTATTTTTGCATACTGACACAATGTGTTTCTTCTATATTTTATAGGAAGGTGATAAAATACATATATATATATATATATATATATATATATATATATATATACACACACACACATATACTGGTATATGTATACATATATGTATGCTATGCATGTATATATACTCTCTAAAGCATATGTGTGTATATACATAACATGCACATGTGCATATGCACATACATATACATATTAAGTATCACCTCCTGATAAAACATAGGAGAAACATATTAAGTAGTTGTGTAAAAATATATGGCATTATCTCACATCTGCAGTGTATTCTATTCCCTCTAGGTAAACTCTGTGCTCTAAAATAGAACATTCACCTTTGTTTTTATAAGTATGTGCACCAATAACAAACACATAAAACTAGAAGCCCATCACACTCGAAGATATCATTCTGCACAACTTAAATCCTCTGTGCCAACTTGCACAGTTGTGACTTAGGAAATTTCCCAGTCATTTACTCAGAATTCTGGATTGTGTACTGAGATGTGGATGGGGCAGAGAATGGAGAGTTAAGGGCAGGGAATAGGAAGAGGAAATAGAAATGAAAGCAAGCAAGTGCCAGTGTAGGTGCTATGAAAGAAACCATCAGATATGGGAGGAAGGAAAGAAGACAAGCAGTCATCAGCTTCAGAATCAGACGAAACTGAGTCTCAGTCCATCAGTTTATGAACCCCCTTGATCTTTGTACTGTGCCCACAATACTGCCTCACAATTTTACTATATTGTTTTTCTAGTAAGCAGATTTTCCTACTCTCAGCTAGGAATAGGCAATATCAAACGTTTCCCATTCCTGTCAAGCCCTCAACTCATCCTCTCCTAAACCTATTCTATAATTTGTAGACAAAGTGAAAGTCATTAGATGAGACCTTCCTCAAAACCCACAATCTTCCTGTAGCCATTCTGTTCTATTGTGATGGAAGAGGTGTGTCTTCCCCTACTGAGACCTGAGTTTCCCTAGTGGGCTCTAGTTCCTTTCCCCTTCTGACTCCTCAATAATCTTCTCCAGAAATGTGGTGTGATCCTCTTTCATCCATTGATATTTACCAATGGCTCTAAACAACACTGATAGTATATACACTGAGGAACTTTATCACTGGGTGACAAAGTACATTAACTTTATTGGATATTGATCAGTCTTTTTCAAATAGCTTAAATCAATTATATCACTGACAATGGATAAGAGTTCCTTTGCTTCACATCCTTGCCAACACAATATTTTCAAACTGCTTTATGTTTTCCAATCTGATGGGAGTAAAAATAGATCTTATTTAATTTTTATTTTATTTCCCTAATTATTAATGGGATTGAGAATATTTTCATTCATGTATTGCCCATTCATATCTCCTCCTCTATGAATTACTTGTACAAATATTTTGCCCAATTTTATATAAGATTTTTGTTTTCTTCTTTAGCATATTATTTTCCCAAAGATCAAAAGAGTTGAAAAGATGTCTTTTCAATGAATAAAATACAATATATAATGTTAACCTGGACTTGACCACTGGATATTTTTGTTCTTTGAAAAGATAATAACAAAAAGACTAAAGTAAAGTTCATTGCTGTACTATAATAATACTTGGGATCTCATTAAATTACAAGCTGAGCATTGAGAAGGGCTTCTCTTTTGACAGTAATTGCACTAGAGGGGTTGCATTTATCATGGTGGTTTTCTGGTCTGGAGAGAAGCATGATATAGCAATGGAGAGTGCCTTGGATGTGTCCAGGGAAGGCACTCTGAAGGTCCTGAATCCAACCCTTACTTATTTGGACTTATCTCTCTGATTATAGAATGAAGCTGCTGTCCAGACACTATTGGCTCTTCCAAACAGATGTGTGAAGGTGGACTGCAATCTCAAGTGCTCTTCTATAAATAAAGTTTATAGGGGATTAAGTGATCACTTGTCAGTCTTGAAAGGAGTAGATTGGACCCCTGAGCCTGACCACTGGAAGATCTGAGGGATGTCCCTGGCATCTCCTTGTTCATGGAAGCTGTCTATTCTAGATCTGTCTTTGTACCTCTAGAGATTTCTGATTTTTTTTTACAAAATGCACAACCCATAAGCAATGTAATGTATTAGATTATATAAGGCATAATAAAGCATTCATGTCTTCCTCTCTCAACAGATAGAAAACAGATGTGTTTCTGAAGCAGCTCAGAAAGTGAAGGTGTAAGGAAGGAAAAACCATATTTTGCAGCCAAGAAAATGAAAGAACTATATTTCCAGACTAGGATCATGATGTGTATATGGGCTCACCTCCACACCTGGGTAAGGCTATTTGTCAACTTAAAAAGGGTAAAAAGTGAGTGGTCCATTTGAGTTTAAGTTATCTGTATATAATATTTGCAGTCACATTGAGATGAACATACAAATTAATGATAACGATTATGAAGCAAAAACTTCTTCAATAAGTTGAAGTTTCATCTTAGTAAGTGCAGCTGAGATGACTGAGTCCTCTTCTGTGGATTTTATAGATCACATTACAGTGGGAAATTGTATTAATTTAAGTTTCAGTCTCCTGGTGTGTAATATGGGAATGCTGCCATTCTGTTTGAGCCCAAGTACTAATCTTAGAAATAAAGTAAGAAAAAGTACAATCTTATACTATCATTTTTGCATTAAAAATTCACCAAGACCCAGTGTGTTTTTCTGCCTTCCCCACGGTTATACAGCCAATAAGTGAAGTCAGATTCAACCTAACCTTAAACCTGGTGTTATTTCTGTTATTATACTTTACCTCTCCTCTTGGTACAGTGAAGTTTGATGATCCACTGAGGCAAGGGTATGAAAGTGTTTAAAACAAACTAATCCTGCAGTCAGTTATGTGACTTAGAGTATATGTTCTTGAAGAGAGAGAGAAGGAGGGGGTGGGGAGAGAAACAGAGGTATTCAGTATATGTCAATCAATTAAAAATAAATTGCACATCAAATCATTATGATGGGTGCCCAGGGTCCAGAGTAGGTGTTCTCAACTTCAGCACTTTTGACACTTTGAGTCCAAAAAGTCTTTTTGTGGGGGTTCCTTGTGCATTGCAGGATATTTAGCAACATCCCTGGTTTTTGCCCACTAGCTGTTAGTAGCAATCCACTGATACCCCAGTTATAACAACCAAGAATGTCTCCAGACATTGTAAAATGCTCCCTACCCCAACACTCAGTTGAGAACCACTAGTGCAGTGATATGGAATGTGACACTTGTTCTTGGGCAGGGTAGGATAGACGGGTATGTTTAGAATTGTGGTAATTTTCTACATGGGTATAGTGAATACAAAAGCTGGGAAAGTTAGTATTGAACACGTCATGGAAAGCTTTACGTGGGACACCAAAGAGCTTTGTTTGTGTTTTTGTCTTTAGATTTTTATTCCATAGGTATGAATAACAATTAATTAATTAGATTAATTGACCATAGGTGTGTGGGTTTATTTCTGGGCTCCCTATTCCATTGTACTGATCTATGAGCTTTGTAGTATAGTATGAAGTCTTGGAGGGTTATATCCCCAGATTTGTTCTTTTTTTTTTTTTTTTGCGGTATGCAGGCCTCTCACTGTTGTGGCCTCTCCCGTTGCAGAGCACAGGCTCCAGACGCGCAGGCTCAGCGGCCATGACTCACGGGCCCAGCCGCTCCACAGCATGTGGGATCCTCCCGGACCGGGGCGTGAACCCGTGTCCCCTGCATCGGCAGGCGGACTGTCAACCACTGCACCACCAGGGAAGCCCCAGCTTTGTTCTTTTTCCTCGGGATTGCTTTGACAGTTCTGGGTTTTTTGTAGTTCCATATAAAACTGAAGATTATTTTGTTCTAGTTCTGTGAAAAATGTCATGAGTGTTTTGACAGGGATTACATTAAATCTGTAGATTGCTTTGGGTAATAAAGACAGTTTAACAATGTTAATTCTTCCAATAGAGTAACATGGGATGTCTTCATTTCTTTGTATCACCTTCAAATTCCTTTATCAATATTTTATAGTTTTCAGAGTTTAGGTCTTTCACCTTCTTCATTAAGTTTATTCCTAGTTAGTTTATTTTTTTGGATATGATTGTAAATAGGATTGTTTCCTTAATTTCTCTTTCTGCTAGTTCATTATTAATGTAATGAAAAGCAACAGATTTCTGTATGTTAATCTTGTATCTTGCAACTTTACTGAATTCACTTATTTGTTCTAGTAGTTTTTTGGTGGAGACCTTTGGGTTTTCTACATACAGTATCATGTCATCTGCAAATAGTGACAATTTTACTTCTCTTCTAATTTGGAGGCATTTTTTTTCTTTTTCCTGTCTGATTGCTGTGGCTAAAACTTGCAGTACCATGTTATGTAGAACTGGGAAGAGTGGAAATCCTTGTCTTGTTCCTGACTTTACAGGAAACGCTTTCAGCTTTTCACTGTTGAGGATGGTGGTAGCTGTGGGTTTGTCATAAGTGTCCTTTATTATGTTGAGCTATGTCCCCTCTATATGAACTTTGATGAGAGTTTTTATAATGAAGATATATTGAATTTTGTCAAATGCGTTTTCTATGTCTATTGAAAGGATCATGTGATTTTTATTCTTCTTTTTGTTAATGTGGTGTATCACATTTATTGATTTGCATACATCAAACCATCCCTCCATTCCGGCAATAAATCCCACCTGTTCAAGGTGTGTGACCCTTTTCATATATTGTTGAAATCAGTTTGTTAATATTTTGTTCAGGATTTTTGCATCTATATTCATCAGCAATCTTGGCCTGTAATTTTTTTTTTTTAGTGTCTTTTTCTCATGTTGGTAATGGTGGCGCTGTAAATTTAGGAGTATTCCCTCCTCTTCAGTTGTCTGGAATATTTTGAGAAGGCTAAGTAACAGCTCTTTATGTTTGATGGAATTTTCCTGTGAAGCCCACCGTTCCTGGATTTTTTTTTTTTTTCCCCTGGGAGGATATATTTTCTTTTTTCTACTAATTCAATTTCATTACTAGTGATTGGTCTGTTCTGATTGTATATTTCTTCCTGATGCATTCTTAGAAGATTGTGTGGTTCAAATCCATTTCTTCCAGGTTGTCCCTTTTGTTGGCATATAACTGTTTTATTCTCTTATAATTTTTTGTATCTATACATATTGGTTGTTATTTCTCTTCTTTATTTCTTAATTTGTTTATTTGGAACCTCTCTCTTTTTTTTCTTAATAAGCTTGGCTGAAGACTTATCAATTTCATTTATCTTTTCAAAAAGCCAGCTCTTGTTTTGGTGATTTTTATATATGTTTTTTGGTTTTTATTTGATTTATTTCCTCTCTGATTTTTATTATTTTCTTCCTTATGTTGAATTTGGTCTTTGTTTGTTCTTTTCCTAATTGCTTATTGCTTGAGGTAGGTCTGTATCTCTATAAACTTCCCTGTTAGAAATGCTTTTACAGCATCCAAAATATTTTGAAAAGTGTGTTTTATTTTCATTTGTCTCATGGTATTTTCTGATTTTCTCTTTGATTTCTTCATTGATCCATTGGTTTTTCAGTAACATGTTGTTTACTCTCAACGTTTTTGTGTTTTCCCACTTTTCTTCATGTAACTAATTTTTAGTTTTATACTGTTTTTGGTCACAAAAAAGAAGCTTGATATAATTTATTTTCTGTTAAATTAGTTGAGGATTGTTTTGTGACTTAGTGTGTAATCAATCCCAGAGAACATTCTATGTGCACTTTAAAACAATATGGATTCTGCTTTATTTGTATAGAATGTCATGTAAATATCTAGTAAATCCAACTGGTCTAATGTGTCATTTAAGACCATTATTTCCTTATTGATTATCTGTCTGCATGTTCTGTCCTTTACTATAGGAGGGTGTTAAAGTCCCCTAGTATTATTGTTATTGGTTATTTCTCCCTTTATGTATTTTAATATTTGCTTTATATAATTATTTTCTCCTCTATTAGTTGCATATGTTAATGAATATTATATCTTCTTGTATTGATCCCTTTATCATTATATAATGGCCTTCTTTGTCTTTTGTTGTATAGTCTGTTTTAAAGTCTACTCCATCTGAATATTGCTACCACCACTTTCTTGCTGTTTCCATTTGCATGAAATATCTTTTGCCATATTTTTACTTTCAGTCTGTATATGTCTTTAGATCTGAAGTGAATGTCTTGTAAGCAGCATATATGAGTCATGTTCTTTTATTCAGTCAACCACTATGTGTCTTTTGAATGGAACATTTAATCCAGTGATATTTAAAGCGACTATTAATGGTTATGAACTTATTGTCCATTGTTACTTGTTTTCTGGTTGTATTTGTAGTTCTTCTCTGTTCCTTTCTTCTTCTTTTAGTCTTTTCAACTGTGGTTTGATGGTTTTCTTTAATAGTATGCTTCTGTTCCCTTTTTTTCCTAGTTTTTGTGTATCTATTGTAGGTCTTTGATTTGAGTTTATAAGACAGTCATTTAAGTTCCAATACATTTTAAATAATCTACATATTTTACCCCCTCACCCACATTTTGTGTTTTTTTGATGTCATGCTTTGTATCTTCATGTTTACCCCTTAATTGTTTATTGTAGTTATAATTTATTTTTACAATTTTGTCTTTTAATCTTTATACTAGGTTATTTAAGTGGTCGATCCACAGCTTTTACTATATATGTGTCTTTACTAGTGGGATTTTCCTTTTTATAAATTCTTACTTCTTGTTGTATTATTTTCTTTTTCACTTAGAGAAGACCCTTTAACACTTCACTTAATGGCCAGTCAGTATTGATGAAGTCTTTTAGATTTTACTTGTCTGAGATCTTCATCTTTCTTTAAATTCTGATTGACAAATTGCTGAGTAGGGTATCCTAGGTTGTAGGTTTTTCTCTTTCAGCACATTAAATATATCATGCCACTCCCTTCTGTTCTGCAATGTTTCTGCAGAAAAATCAGCTGATAGTCTTTTGGGGGTTCCCTTGTGTGTGACTCTTTGTTTTTCTCTTGCAACATTTGAATACTCTCTTTGTCTTTAATTTTGCTATTTTAATTATATGTCTTGGTGTGGTTCTTTTTTGGCTTAATCTTCTTTGGAATCTCTTTGATTCTTGTACCTGGATTTCTGTTTCCTTCAGGTTCTGGAAGTTTTCAGAAGTAATTTCATCAAATATATTTTTGAACATTTGCTCTCTCTCTTCTTCTGGAACCCCTATAATTTGAATGTTAATATAGTAGATGTTGTCTCAGAGGTCCTCTAAACTATCCTCATTTTAAATTTTTTCTTTACTTTTGCTTTCCTGATGGGATGATTTCATTATTCTATATTCCAGACCACTTATGCATTCTTCTGTATCACCTAGTCAACTGTTAATAATTTCTAGTGTACATTTCATTTCAGTTATTTCATTCTTCAGTACTGACTGGTTCTTTTTAGTTCTCAGTTTCTTGTTAAAATTCTCAGTGGAACTGCTGTCCTTCAGCCTGTGCAACAAAAAAGCACATTCACAGAAAGATAAGCAAGACGAAAAGGCAGAGGGCTATGCACCAGATGAAGGAACAAGATAAAACCCCAGAAAAACAACTATATGAAGTGGAGATAGGCAAACTTCCAGAAAAAGAATTCAGAATAATGATAGTGAAGATGATCCAGGGCCTCAGAAAAAGAATGGAGGTAAAGATCGAGAAGCTGTAAGAAATGTTTAAAAAAGACCTAGAAGAATTAAAGAACAAAAAACCAGAGATGAACAATGCAATAACTGAAATGAAAAATACACTAGAAGGAATCAATAGCAGAATAACTGAGGCAGAAGAACGGATAAATGACCTGGAAGACAGAATGGTAGAATTAACTGCTGCATAACAGAATAAAGAAGAAAGAATGAAAAGAAATGAAGACACCCTAAGAGATCTCTGGGACAACATTAAAAGCAACAACATTCACATTAAAGGGGTCCTAGAAAGAGAAGAGAGAGAGAGAAAGACCCAAGAAAATATTTGAAGAGATTATAGTTGAAAACGTCCCTAACATGGGAAGGGAAATAGCCACAAAAGTCCAGGAAGTGCAGAGTCCCATACAGGATAAACCCAAGGCGAAACACACCGAGACAAATAGTAATCAAAGGAAAAAATGACAAATAACATACAAGGGAATTCCTATAAGGTTAACAGTTGATTTCTCAGAAGAAACTCTACAAGCCAGAAGGGAATGGCATGATATATTTAAAGTGATGAAAGGGAAGAACTTACAACCAAGATTACTCTACCCAGCAAGGATCTCATTCAGATTCGATGGAGACATCAAAAGTTTTACAGACAAGCAAAAGCTAAGAGAATTCAGCACCACCAATCCAGCTCTACAAAAAATGCTAAAGGAACTTCTTTAAGTGGGAGACACAAGAGAAGAAAAAGACCTGCAAAAACAAACCCAAAACAATTAAGAAAATGGTAATAGGAACATACATATCGATAATTACCTTAAACATGAATGGATTAAATGCTCCAACCAAAAGACACAGGCTTGTTGAATGGATACAAAAACAAGACCCATATATATGCTGTCTACAAGAGACTCACTTCAGACCTAGGGACACATACAGATTAAAAGTGAGGAGATGGAACAAGATATTCCATGCAAATGGAAATCAAAAGAAAGCTGGAGTAACAATACTCATATCAGATAAAATAGACTTTAAAATACAGAATGTTACAAGAGACAAGGAAGGACATGACATAATGATCAAGGGATCAATCCAAGAAGAAGATATAACAATTATAAATAAATATGCACCCAACATAGGAGCATCTCAATACATAAGGCAACTGTCAACAGCTATAAAAGAGGAAAAAGACAATAACACAATAATAGTGGGGGACTTTCACACCTCACTTACACCAATGGACAGATCATCCAAACAGAAAATTCATAAGGAAACAGAAGCTTTAAATGACACAATAGACCTGATAGATTTAATTGATATTTATACTACATTACATCCAAAAACAGCAGATTATACTTTCTTCTCAAGTGCACACAGAGCATTCTCCATGATAGATCACATCTTGGGTAATAAATCAAGCCTCAGTAAATTTAAGAAAACTGAAATCATATTAAGAATGTTTTCTGAACACAACACGAGGAGATTAGAAATCAATTACAGGGAAAAAAACATAAAAAACACAAACACATGGAGGCTAAAAAATATGTTACTAAATAACCAAGAGATCACTGAAGAAGTCAAAGAGAAAATCAAAAAATACCTAAAGACAAATGACAATGTAAACACGATGATCCAAAACTATGGGATGCAGCAAAAGCAGTTCTAAGATGGAAGTTTATAGCTATACAAGCCTACTTCAAGAAACAAGAAAAATCTCAAATAAACAATCTAACTTAACACCTAAAGGAACTAGAGAAAGAAGAGCAAACGAAACCCAAAGTTAGCAGAAGGAAAGAAATCATAAAGATCAGAGCAGAAATGAATGAAATAGAAACAAAGAAAACAAAAATCAACAAAATTAAAAACTGCTTCTTTGAGAAGATCAAAAAACTGATAAACCACTAGCCAGACTCATCATGAAAAAAAGGGAGAGGACTCAACTCAATAGAATTAGCAATGAAAAATAAGAAGTTACAACAGACACCACAGAAATACAAAGCATCCTAAGAGACTACTACAAAAAACTCTATGTCAATAACATGGACAACCTGGAAGAAATGGACAAATTCTTAGAAAAATATAATCTTCCAAGACTGAAACAGGAAGAAAAAGAAAATATGAACAGACAAATCACAAGTAATAAAATTGAAACTGTAATTAAAAATCTTCCAACAAACAAAAGTCCAGGACTGGATGGCTTCACAGGTGAATTCTATCAAACATTTAGAGGAGAGCTAACACCCATCTTTTTCAAATTCTTCCAAAAAAATTGAGAGGAAGGAACACTCCCAAACTCTTTCTCTGAGGCCACCATTACCCTGATACCAAAACCAAACAAAGATACTATAAAAAAAGAAAATTACAGACCAATATCACTGATGAATATAGATGCAAAAATCCTAAACAAAATACTAGCAAACAGAATCCAACAACACATTAAAAGGATCATGCATCATGATCAAGTGGGATTTATCCCAGGGATACAAGGATTCTTCAATATATGCAAAGCAATCAATGTGATACACCATATTAACAAACTGAAGAATAAAAACCATATGATTAACTCAATAGATGTAGAAAAAGATTTTGACAAAATTCAACACCCATTTATGATAAAAACTCTCCAGAGAGTGGGCATAGAGGGAAGCTACTTCCAAATAATAAAGGCCATATATGACAAACCCACAGCAAACATCATTCTCAATGGTGAAAAACTGAAAGCATTTCCTCTTAGATCAGGAGGAAGACAAGGATGTCCACTCTCACTACTATTATTCAACATAGTTTGGTAAGTACCAGCCATGGCAATCAGAGAAGAAAAAGAAATAAAAGGAATATAAATTGGAAAAGAAGAGGTAAAACTGTCACTGTTTGCAGATGACATGATACTATATATAGAGAATCCTAAAGATGCCACCAGAAAACTACTAGAGCTAATCAATGAATATGGTAAAGTTCAAGGATACAAAATCACCTGCACAGAAATCTCTTGCATTCCTATACACTAATGATGAAAAATATGAAAGAAAAGTTAGGGAAACACTCCCATTTACCATTGCAACACAAAGAATAAAATACCTAGGCATAAACGAAAGATCTGTATGCATTAAACTATAAGACACTGATGAAAGAAATTAAAGATGATACCAACAGGTGGAGAGACATACCGTGTTCTTGGATTGGAAGAATCAATATTGTGAATATTACTATACTACCCAAAGCAATCTACAGATTCAATGCAATCCGTCTCAAATTACCAATGTCATTTATTACAGAACAAGAACAAAACATCTTAAAATTTGTATGGAGACACAAAAGACCACAAATAGCCAATGCATTCTTGAAGGAAAAAAATGGAGCCGGAGGAATCAGACTCCCTGACTTCAGACTATACTACAAAGCTACAGTAATCATGACAATATGGTACTGGCACAAAACAGAAATATAGATCAATGGAACAGGATAGAAAGCCCAGAGATAAACCCATGCACATATGTTCAACTAATCTATGACAAAGGAGGCAAGGATATACAATGGAGAAAAGACAGTCTCTTCAATAAGTGGTGCTGGGAAAACTGGACAGCTGCATGTAAAAGAATGAAATTAGAACACTCCCTAACACCATACACAAAAATAAACTCAAAATGGACTAGAGACCTAAATATAAGAGAGGACACTATAAAACTCTTAGAGGAAAACATAGGAAGAACACTCTGACATAAATCACAGCAAGATATTTTTTGATCCACCTCCTAGATTAATGGAAATAAAACCTAAAATAAACAAACAGGACCTAATGAACCTTAAAAGCTTTTGCACAGCAAAGGAAACCATAAACAAGATGAAAAGACAACCGTCAGAATAAGAGAAAATATTTGCAAACGAATCAGTGGGCAAGGATTAATCTCTAAAATATATGAACAGCTCATGCAGCTCAACATTAAAAAAACAAACGTCACAATCCAAAAATGGGCAGAAGACCTAAATAGACATTTCTCCAAAGAAGACATACAGATGGCCAAGAAACACATGAAAAGCTGCTAAATGACACTAATTATTAGAGAAATGCAAATCAAAACTACAATGAGGTATCACCTCATACAGTTAGAATGGGCAGCATCAGAAAATCTACAAACAACAAATGCTGGAGAGGGTGTGGAGAAAAGGGAACACTCTTGTACTGTTGGTGCAAATATAAATTGATACAGCCACTATGGAGAACAGTATGGGGGTTCCTTAAAAAACTAAAAGTAGAATTACCATATGACCCAGCAATCCCACTACTGGGCATATACCTAGAGAAAACCATAATTCAAAAAGACACATGCACCGTAATGTTCATTGCAGCACTATTTACAATAGCCAGGTCATGGAAGCAACCTAAATGCCCATTGACAGACGAATGGATAAAGAATACATGGTACACATATACAATGGAATATTAGCCATAAAAAGAACCAAAATTGGGTCATTTGTACAGACGTGGATGAATCTAGAGACTGTCATACAGAGTGAAGTAAGTCAGAAAGAGAAAAACAAATATCGTATATTGATGCATATATGTGGAACCTAGAAAATGGTACAGATGAACTGGTTTGCAGGGCAGAAATAGAGGCACGGATGTAGAGAACAAATGTATGGACATCAAGGGGGAAAGTAGCAGGGTGGTGGTGGTGGTGGGATGAATTGGGAGATTGGGATTGACATATATTCACTAATATGTATAAAATAGATAACTAATAAGAACCTGCTGTATAAAAAATAAAATTAAAATATTAAAAAATAAAGTCTCACTGTGCTCATATATTCTTATCCCAAGTTCAGTTAACATTCTTACTGTTTTTAATTAATTAATTGATTAATTAATTAATTAATTAATTTTTGGCTGTGTTGGGTCTTTGTTGCTCCACACAGGCTTTTTTTAGTTGTGGCAGTCAGGGGTTACTTTTCATTGTCATGTGCGGGCTTCTCATTGTGGTGATTTCTCTTGTGGAGCACAGGCTCTAGGTGTGTGGGCTTCAGTAGTTGTGGCATGTGGGTTTCAGTAGTTGTGGCTAGTGGGCTCTAGAGCTCAGGCTCACTAGTTTTGTTGCACAGGCTTTTTTGCTCTGTGACATGTGGGATCTTTCCAGACCAGGGCTCAGACCCATGTCCCCTGCATTTGCAGGTGGATTCTTAACCACTGTACCACCAGGGAAGCCCAGCATTCTTATTACTAATGCTTTGAATCCTTCACCTGGCAACTTATTTATCTCTGCTCCATTAGTTGTTTTTCTTTTTTTTCTTGTTCTTTTGTTTGAAAGAAATTCCTCTTTCTTCTCATTTTGTTTAACTTTCTCTGACTCTCTGAAATTTGATTAAACAGATACCCTTGAAGGGTTGAATTAGATAAAACATCTTGAATTAGATTATTATTATTATTATCTTGAATTAGATAAAACAACCCTTGAAGGGTTGTCCTTGTGTGGGAGTGTCCCTATACAGTCTACATGTTCCTAGTGGCTTTGGTTGGAGACCTGCATCTGACATCACACAGATCACATCTTTCTCCAGGGTGTGCTAGCGGCTATCACCTTTGTGGGAGGTGGGGCTGGAGATGGAGAGGCTAGAGCCAGAGCCAAGTGTGAGCTTGGGTTTCTCCTATGCTCAGTGGTCATCACTGCTCTATTTGGGGTGTGTTCAGTTCCCAAGCTGCTGGAGCAGAAGCCCTGAGGTTTGTCTTCAAGCTGGTTGCATTCCCTCTAAGTCTGTGCTCTCTATCTTCCTGATAATGGCATAAAGCCCCAAAAGGGATCAGTGCTGGAGAAAATGGGATCACAGTAGGCACCTTGTGTGGGCTGGGGAACACAGTGGCATGGTCCCGGGAAACCGGTCAGAGTTCCAGACAGCTCCTGATCTGTCATGTCTGTGAGTGCCAGCAGTGACCACCCTTGCCCCATTAAGATGTAGTGACAGGTCTGAACAGGCTCTGTCCTCCCCAAGTGTGCATTCTCCTCCTCAGCAACAGCAGCCCTCACCCTTGTAGGGAGCTCTGCCAGAGTTAAAGTGGCAGGGATGCACACTGGTATGTTCATGGGAAACTGGCCAGAGCCCCAGGCAGTTTCATCTGCTTCCTCTACCTAGTTCTCAGGAGTAAGGGAGCCTGTGGGTGCCCTCTTCATGAGCAGAGTGTATGTTTCTTACAGCCCTTGTATAAATCCCACCAGTTTTCAAACCAATTAAGGGACTCATTCATATTCCTGGTGTCAGACCCCAGGATTGGGGTGCCCAATGTGTGGCTTGAACCTATCACTCCCCAGGGAGGATCTTCAAGCCAGTGATATCCCCTTTCTGTTCTGTGTCCCCTCCTAGGGGTTGGGTCCCAACATGATTGCTTCTCCTCCCTTCCTACCAATTGGAGTGGATCTTTCTTTACAGCCTTCGTTGTAGAAGAGCTTTTCTGCCAGTCTCCAGTTTGTTTTCAGTGACAATTGCTGTACATGTACATGTATCTTTGATGTGTTCATTGGGGGAGGTGAGCTCCACGTTTTCCTACTCTGCCATCTTGATCTCCTCCCTTCACTACCTCCTTTTAATAGACAAGAAACTGAGGCCTGGGAAGCAGAACAGACCTGCCCCCAAATCAGCCCCTTTTGAGCCCAGTTTTGTTGAGGTGCAATGTGAGATGCACTCTTATCAGAGGAAGCCCCCTCTTGGATAATTTACCATTTTGCCGAACACTGAAGATGCAGTTGGACAACAGCTCAAGTTGCTTTATGTAACAGGATTCTGTTTTGTTTGCCTGAGTTGGCAAAGTTTCTCTGTGAGGACTGGGAAATCTCTGCAGCTTCAGCA